>NC_044919.1:2153524-2218104 GCF_003576645.1 Ipomoea triloba | reverse complement strand
AAAAAACTCAAAATTAAAAAAAAAAAAAAAAAAAAAAAAAAAAAAAAAAAGTGCAATTAGCACTATTTTGTAGGTTGCAGGCCTTCAGTAACCAGTAAACTATTTGATTATTAAAATTTTTAAGTTGATGTGGCTTCCACATATTTTTTTAAAAATGATATATTATATTGAATTTAATTTAATTTTTAATTAGTAATAATAATAATAATCATAAATTAAGAAAAAATCTTCTCTATTCACCGTCATCTCACTTTTACGGCGATTATCTCTGCTGCTTACTCCACCGCCCACCATTGTCATTTTCCGTCACCACCCACTGAGAAGAAGGCCATTGTTGCCTTAATTATTCCAAGTTTGGAAGAAGTGCCTTCGAATGTTGCTGTGAATGTGCATGAAATCAGTGGCCTTAGCTTAATGGCCACATATAGTATATGCACTCCAAAGCTTTAATTTGCCCAATACACTTTCAAAAGTCCGTCATAATTACGTAAATGTCATTGATTGTGTTTTTCCTCATTTACCCGTATAAATAAAAACACACACAAAAAATTATGATCATATATATGAGAACAATCAATATTTTATGTAATAAATGTGGAATAATCTTATTCAATTATATTCGCCCGTTTAGATTGAAACAATCAACTTGAAAATATAGATTAATGAGCGATATGGTTAGTTGGAAAAGGATGAAGGAAAGAAGAACAAAAGAAGGTGACATAAAAGATACAATGTTCATTCCCATGATTTTTCCAGTACCAACTAAATTAAAATATGGATAAATACATGAAATAATTTATAGATGGAGGAATAATTAATTAAGTACATAAATTAAACCAAGAAATCATGGCATAATTAAAAATAAATAAAATAAAATGAAATCATAAGCGACTACCATGCATCCCCTCACACAACATTGAGCTAAACTCCTGGTTAAGAGGGTTGCAAATCTTGTCCAGGATAATCTCCGACCACGAAACCAAGAAATCCAACACCCCACGTTCATATTCACGCCGGAAAACGTGACCGGAGACTTGGGTTCTGCACAGCGGGCAGGTAGAGTGGTTCTGAAGCCACGCATCCACGCAGTCCACGTGGAAACAATGCCCGCACTCCCTCAACTTCCGGCACCTCTCGCCGCCGGAGATGTTGTTAAGACACACGGCGCAGTAAGGCCGTTTTTCTCCGTCACTTTCATCGTCGGCGCTGAAGATGAACGCCGTTGGGTCGTCTTCGCCGTCGTGGAGGCTGCCGTCATCACGGCGGAGCCACAAGAAAACCAGACAGGCGGCGGCGCCGGCGGAGGCGGCTATCAACTCGAGTTGGAATTCCATTACTGACTGAGAGATTGTTCTGACAATTCAAGATTTACCTTTTCTAATAACTCTTGGATAGAGGTTATGGGGATTCAAAATTTGTCTGGAGTAAGTCTAGAATTGAAAACTAATCTATCAAAAAATAGAAAATAACTCTCGAGGTAGAGGTTATGGGGATTCAGAATTAGTTTGGGCGTAAATTGAGAATTGAAAGCTAATCTATCAAAAAAAATGAAAAATAACTGTTGGGTAGAAGTTATGAAGATTCAGAATTAATCTAGCTTAAGTTGATAATTTTAAACTACTCTATAAAAAATTGGAAAATTGGAGAGAGATTAAGGATGTTGTAATGTTGTTTAAGGTAAGATTAGTAAATTAATGTGATGTTTTAGAATAGGCAGAGGAGTCTTATCTTATATATGCATGGCGACATTAATTATTAGGAAGAAATCCATGTCAAGATTCAAAGAAAAGGTCAAGAAATCCATTCCTTAATATAATTAAGAAATGACTACTTAGATATACTTTGTAGTTTATAACACACACAAACACACAAAACAAACATAGGGTCATTAAGAACAAGAAATGTAATTTGGATTAGGGATAGTTAATTGGTTGGTCAAAGTAAACTATAATTTCTTGGTCTTCCAAGTTACTTCTTTGAAAATCTATTGGAATTCTTCAAGCAAAATTATTGGATAGATAGATGAGTGTAATTATGTGACTTCATAATCTAGAACCATATATGAGACTCTTTCAAAACCATCTATATCCATGCATTCTTTATCACAACCAAAATTAAACTTTAAAATTTTGACCACCAAAGTTTAAGGTTTATGATCAAATATTATTATTTTTACTAGTATAGAGTAACCCATGTAGGAGGTCATGAGTAAAGAAACTAGCGTCCATGTTTTACTCGGAGTTCATCAAAAAAGTAATCGGTCCACTTACATGAGGAAAACTCGAAGTGTGCACAAAAACCTCTCTCCTATGTAGTAGTCTACAAACCATACAGAAAGAGTAAATCATGTTAGGAAAATCTTGTGTGACTGGATCAAACTGAACTTATGACATTCAAATGCAAACATTACATTTTATCCAACCGACCATCTATTTTGGGGCATAGGTAGTCGTCTTTGACTTGAAGGGCTTTAAAGAAGATTTGTGTTTAAGGTTCTGTTACATCTTTAACTTTCACATGCTTTAAACAAGATTTGTGTTTAAGATTTGTGTTTAAGCAAAGTGTTTTTACCTTTTGTTTAAACCTTTCTTTAGACATTGATTTTCATTTTCTCGATTCTCATTTTTTATTGAAGAAATCATATACTCTTGTTGTTTTTACTATCAAGCATCAACTAGCAAAGGTATACTTTTGACATTTTGTTAATTAATATCTATGGTAACATACCGGAGAGATAACATCCTAGTTCCAGTATAAGAATTATCCATTACCCACTCAATCACTCCTTTTGTGCATTACTTAGACTCTCATAAGCCATAACTATCTTTTCAAATATTCATGCCTATCAACCCCAAATGCTGTTTTTTAGTCCTTGGTAGGTAGAATTCGACCCCTTTTTTTGTCTTTCGAAGGTAGAATTCAAACCTTGCACCTGCGACTTCCAGCAAAGCAAAACTTCTCAACTTATAACCATTAGTAGGTAGGGTTTGAACTCTACACCTAGGTCTACTGGCAAAACAGAACTTCTCAACTTGTTCTGAGTTAATTGACCAATTAAACTATACCAGGAAGCAGATATAAGGGTGATGTAGAAAGAGACCAAACACAAAATTCTCCATTCTCAATGTAATCATACAGTACATTATTTCTCACAATCCATCCATATAACTAATGACAACAAAGAGGCAAAAACCTCACACAGACTTCAACATATATATGGTTTAACTAAAAAAGAATATTGTAACCATCTGTATATAATCATCTCTATAACAGATACACAACACAAACCAACTCTCTCTGCAACAACAAGAAATCTGCCATCTTGTCTTACATTCCTCAAGCTGCAGCAACCTGTAATATACAGTTATAAACCTGTCAGCTCTAAAATCTGTAAGCGTAAGATACACGTGAATTCCGAAACTTGTAATCATTGGCTCGATAGTTTTACATTAGGACCTGCAGTCTTAAGGGGGCGGGATAATGGGTCCTAGATCGGTTACTGATGAGAATCTCGGCTGATATATAATGCTTGGGACAAACTTAAACTCAGTGATGTAGTTAGGGCCTAAGTTCATATCAATATTGATGCTACCTAGGTGCAAGAAATGAGAATTTATATATTTCTACGACGTCTAGATTTTAAGAGGTGCTACGAGAATTTGAGCAGAATAGCAGATGGGTTCTTCTAGTGAAGAAGGGCTAAATTGAAACCAGAATTCCTTTCGGGGAAATTGGTAAGTGGCCTAATCATCAGTAACTCTGTATTTAATTCCCGGATTCTCATATCAAGCAAAGGTGAAGGGAGTCGATGAAAACTAATGTTACGTTGCATGTGGTGAAGTCACTATCATATCGAGAATAATGGAAACACATGCCTCACACCACTGCTATCATGAACGTTTTTGTCAGATCCAACGATAGCAATGCTTTACCTTTGCATCTGACGGTGTGAACACAGCTTTAACCGCTTCAAAAACTTCATCAACAGGCTTGGCAGCATTGATCTGAAGGCATCACATGGTGTTAGCTGTCGAATAGAATGGTTTCTCTTTGCTATTCCTTCAAGGAAGGGGTAAGCTTTACGTCAGAAGTGAAAGACGTTACCTTTTGAACCTTTCCCTTTGACTTGTAATATTCAATAACAGGGAGACTAGATTCCATGTAAACGTTAAATCGCTTCCTTATTGTTTCTATGTTGTCATCTTCTCTTCCCTTCGTGCAAGAAAATAGAAGTATCACTAATCAAGAGAATTGAGAGGAAAAAAAAAAAAAGCACCAAACAAAGATCAGAAACTTGCAAATTATATATCAAACCTGATTCCGACCCAAAAGACGCTTCTCCATCTCTTCTTCGGGACAATCAAAGAAGAGGACAAATTCAGGCAGAATTCCAGTCTGTAAAACAACGAATATTATTTTCGTTCACATAATAAAAATGCTTGAGCTGCTAGGTAACGCCAATGCAACTTATTCTTTACTAGACTTACAACACGCTCAAAAGCTTCGCGGTTTTCCTCATTGCGAGGGAAGCCATCAATAAGAAACTTGTCATTCTCATGTTCTTGTATCGCTCGTTGGAGGAGAGCAATTGTTACTTCAGAAGGCACAATTTTTCCCTCTTTGATCATGTTTTGAATCATTGTCCTATACATGCAAGGAGAAGAATTATTTAGAATCATGAAATAAGAAGCTATTGAAGAAACAAATTGCGGACTATGTAAAATCAACAATATGCATTCATCTTTGTTCACACTGATTTCCCATTCGGATTTCTCTTTCCTGGTTTTTAAATGCCAGGTCTATTTCCGATTTTCCAATGTTCTTTTTGTGAAAAGCAGATATATTGTCTGATGTTCTCAGATCATTTGTTTATTTTACTCAATTCTTGAATTCAAAGACTCAAACAATCATGTTTATGTTATTTGAACACATCAAGAACAGGTAAGTAGCAAGTATGGAGGTCAAATTACTAGATAAATTAAGCAATTACTCTATATTTAAAAATCTGAATCTTGGGTGACAAATCAGATACCGAGAGGGATTGGTACAATGGAACAGTACCCATTTTCAGAACCAGACTTTTGCTCCGCTCGAAGGAGATCCCCAGCACTTAGATGGGTGTACCCAAAGTTTTCAACAATTTTTGCACACTGTGTGCCCTTACCACTTCCCGGGCCACCTGACAAGTAAAAGAGTGGAAATTACTAAAATTTGGGAGTTAATGCATTGATTATTCACAAACCGTAATCATAAACTTCAACCACAATCCAAATCATAAGATTTGCCAAATGGGAAATTAATAAGTTCGTAATATACTTATTTGATGATCAATGGCTTATGTTAACATTCACGTACTCACCTAGGACAAACACAACCTTAACCTTTTTGTCCGTTGGGATGCTTCCATTAGCTCCCTGCAATCGAAACTTATTTATCAACCAATATTCAGAACATATAATATAACCTCATCCCTGCTTCTATACGTTTTCAGTTCTGCATCAGAAAGACAACAGCAGCAAATTTCTGCTCCCTTCAAATTTAGGTCACATTTGCAAATTCCAAGTATTTGTCACCAACCCAGAAAAATACACGAGAAAGTTTCCAAATTCAAAGCTCCACCAATGCCCATAGTAATGACTGGAAATAAAGGTACCTTGTTCGCAGAATCAATAACAGTCCCCATGAATGGCAAAAACTAGCTCAACAAATAATCTGCATACACAGACTCGATATCACAATGCTACCCAGAGAGAACCAAAGCAATTATACAATCACAAATAAACTTTATCAATTCTTCTTCTTCACACAATATAAAAGCCTGTAAACGGGGCAATGTATGAGAGAAGAATGTAGAACCAAACGCAATAAAAAGCAAATGTCATTAGATCCAGAGAGTTAAAGCAACCAAGAACATTTTTTTTGGAACTATAGGACAATTCAAGGACTAACACGCCCAGATCTAGCATCTTACTGGCACGAGAAAATGTGTCAAAGGGCGTTCTAATTTATCCAGCATAACTTAAATAAACACAATTATGTTCTTAATTTATCCAGCATCACTTAAATAAACACAATTATGTTCTATGGACGCCCAGACAAAAAGATATAGCTGAACTTGTCACATTAACAAGACTATGGCATCACTATTCTTAGGCAGACATGACAGATCTGATTCCATTATCATCATATAACAAGCAATTCTGTCATCATACAACACACCCTGAACTTGATTCCATGATCACAACCCCATTAGTCACTTCAAATTCCATCAAAATCAAATCTTAAAACAAAAACTTTAGTCCTCATTTTGACAATTAATAAAGGCAAAACAAACAGTATACATTCAATTATTCAAACACCATTTCAGTACTCGAAAAAAAAATGAAGGCATTAAACATGCAAATGGCCTATAATTCCAACCAAAACACAACCCACAATAAAAGCCAACTGAAGATCCACGAATCTAAACCCGGAAAACACGAAACTCAACAAGAACAACCAAACCCCCACTCAGATCAAACCCAAAAAAACAGAGAAACCCACAAATTAACAACCAAAGCCGGAGAATTGGGCCTCAAGAATCAAAAGCAAGAAATGCGAACTAAAAGAATCATCAAAATAAAGCAAACCCGACGATCACAGACGCGTAAAAACGCAAAAGTAGAGAGAAAGATGCGAGCTTTAGATTTACCAGGGCGAGAGGAGGGAGGGAAATGGAGATCTGGGAGAAAGACAAGGGAAATGGGTGCGAAAAAGCGGGTGGTCAGTTGTGTACTTTATAAGGAAGACAGAAGAGCGGTGTTTGAATCTTGGAAGATTAATGAAGTGTTGGTTGTCGCTCCACAAATTTGTGCTGCGGTTCGTTCATGTGTTTTAACCTCGTCTCACTTTAACTAATCCCGCAAGTTAGAAACCGCCAAGACCAACCTTTGTCTCCTCACGATAAAGATATGTGATCAAAGTTTCTTGCTAAGTCATTGCCTTATTTGTGCCTTTAAAGGTTGCCTTTCGCTGCTCAATACACCTACCTACAAGTCAACTTGTCGAAAAAGTGTCGAATTGGTCCCGTAAGTCTAACAAATACTCTATTATTATCTCAGTAGGTTACAGCTGTAACGTGGTATTAACTAAGTTCTTTTTTTTTTTTTGGAATATTATTGACCCTGTTACATGTAGTATTTGAAGCCCAACAAAGTCAACATTGCCCCCACTGAGGCTCGAACCCATGACCTCCCACTTGGGAAGAGAATCCTTCATGCCGCTTGACCACAAGGCCTTTGGCCTTTGGTATTAACTAAGTTAAAACATGGCATTCTATATTTATGTGGATTATATGTGTACAATTATTTTATTTTTTATTACTTTATTTTAAATTTTATTACTCCGTACTTTTTTCTTAAAAAAAAATTATTTTTTTATTTTAAAATCTTTTATTTTTTTAAACAACTCTCAATTGTCGACTTGACAACCGGTGGATGTTTCAGCATTATCTGATCTAACAAAGACATCCATTGATCACATTTGTTCCTCAATGACGTAGGTAGTCGTTGCAAGGTGTTGATCTAGACTGTCATGTTTGCCTAATCTGTTGACAAACGGCTAAATATGCAATAATATGATTCAATTGTACTATTTTTTTAGTTTAGGAAACTTCATTGAAATTTTTTTCAGGTTAATGCAACTTAATGGTCTAATTTGATAAATTTTTCAATGTTGCCAAACTTGTGTATTCCACAAGTTGCGAGATTAAACTAGTATATACACAAGTTAGTTACATACACATGGTTTTAAACTAAGTAAAATGTACTGGTATTTGATTCATTCATATTTATGTAAAAACTATTTGTTGCCCTAATAGTCAAAGGAATTTTAATGGGAATAATAAATAATTGTCGTAGTCCTAATAGTTAAACCAAATTTAGAGAATAGTGCATTTAAAGTCGAGAAAAATAATCCAATATTCTTGTAATTTGTAAATGAACAAAGAAAGGAACGACTCCGCCTTGCATTTTAGGGCAAGAAGTGCGCTTTTAAAGTCAAGATTATTTGGGATTGTGAAATGATGTGTGTAATGTTAATTATTAAAGAGTTAATGGGTTATGACCTTATTAGAGAGAAATAAAAATAAATAAAAACTATGATCCACATTTTAAGGATCAATAGAACATGATCTTATTAGAGATATAAAAATAAATAAAAACTATCACCTACATTTTAAGGATCAATTAGAACATGACATGTCAGCATGGTGGAAAAAAATGCGAGTACATATAGTATTACTCATTTTGTCTAATGTAGTAATTAGTAAATACACACAAGGCATTCTAAACAAGTTTGATACTATATTACTAATACATGTAACGGTAAAGTTCAATTCTAACTACTGCAGATAATTGGAGAACAGTATGAGCACCTCCAAGCAAGAAATGAAATTTATAGAGAAGCTCATACCCGAAAGCCGAAGCGACAACAGTAAAATAACTGTTCCTGTGCTGATTAGCGAAATGTCATTGTGGATTGTTAAACATGATGTTGTTAATTTGGTCAATGCCGATGTCAGATATGGGGTCAATGGGGCGCTCATCATCATCGTCATCCGTTAGAGCGCTGCTGGGCAAAGGTTCTCTGCTGAATTCATCTGCATAATAGGACAACAATAACGGGTTCATGAAATTTACTATCGTAACGTGTTGGATACCATTCTGAAAGTAGAAGTAATTGTATCACAGCTCTAAACATCTGAGGTTAAGAATCACAAATATTAAAGGATTACATAAAAAGACGCTTCCTAACTGATACTGGTGATAGAGTGAAAAGTAGATTTACCAAAATTTGTGTTGAATGAAGCCGGGGGAGGGGTGGCCATGAAGTTGAGGCCAATGTAAAATGTTATTGCTAGAACTACAGTCACCATCAGATAGGCGGGCACAGCCAATGCCCAGTATCTGCAAAAGATGGATCATAAGATCTAAGAAGCAAAGACGGCACAAAGGAACACACTTTTACAGCTAATAGAAATTATTCAGAATTTTTTTGACCGGGAAAATTCACAATGACATATGGAGTGTTTTCTATTCTCCATAAAAGAAAAATGATAAATACTTGCATGATCTCCAACTATGCATCTATGTTTCTAACTCATTCACGTTTTCTTCCCTTAATTGCCAAGCTAAGGAGCAATCAAGTAGGCATATCTTTCTACAAATCTGTTGTCAGCTGAACTAGAAAGATGAATTTGAACCATGGGAGAACCTTCAAGAATCTTATTTTCATTGTTTAAAATTTAAGAGCACAGTGTATTGCTTAAATAGAGAAGAATTCATGACATTCCAAACAGGTAAACAGTATTGAAATCAATCCAATTCACCTGCTTGGATAGTAAAAGATCCCTACTGAATGCAACCAATTCTCTGGAACATATGCCCACACTAAAAAGATAACTGCGCAAAGGAAGGAAATGGAGTAGATTAGATCACCACATCAAATGAGTCATAGTTGAGAGTGGAATGCAATTAAAGTTCCCAAATCTCTTAATCATAAGTACCACAGATGGCAGATTGTTCAAAATTACCCAAAATAATGCAAAGCAAAAGGAGAACTATATAAAAGTAAGCAGCTAAAAAAACTATAAAGGTATGTCCAATAAAAATTATCAATTCGGTTTTTGAACTATTTTCCTGAAATTTTCAAGTAAAAAAATATAAAGAGTCAAATCCTGCTAGAGACCACTGGATGGCATGAAAATTGAATCAATCTATTGGTCATTTAAAAAATTGCATGACGGTGGAGACAATTAAAAACTGAAGCATCACAAGGATACGGAAAAATAAGCAGCACCAGACCAACTACCTACTCAAATTTTAAACTTCATTCTCATTCAGATACTTCCCACATCACGAGGAAATGAAAACAGACGCATTGCACGACTCCAGAAATAACCGTTTGCTCCATCAGTTTATAGATACAACTATACAAGTTGTGAATGGTAATTAAATGATGATTCTCTAAGAATCAATCCACAATATGCCTCAAAAACATGCAATCCAAGCTCACCTTGATCTCCCCAAGCCCCATTTTTTTAATGAATGAGTAAGAAATTTGTGTGGTCACAACCAAGGCTCTAAAGCACAAGAAACGAAATTAACCTGTGGCAACAACGGTTGAAATGGACCCAACAAACCCATAAACTTCTGAAGGCTTGGGTCCATAATCTGCAGGAACACCAAATGTTGAAACTTTGTTATTTGAGTCTGGGAAGAGAACGGTTGCTTTCCTATTCTGTGTAAGACTAAGGATCCTCCGAGGACTATTAACTGAATGAGGATCTTCCATTATCACTTTCTCTGCAAGCAACCTATGATTCCAGAAGGACCAAACTGCATCTTACTGTTGATTAGAGCACCACTGGTGGAATATTGCAATTTCCACAGAGGCAAAGAGCAGAGCATAAAATCATTACATACATTAAGAAAGAACAAAATAACAGATGCCTAATCTTACAATAAGTTCCAAGAATGTGTAAAATGTTAAGATTTACAGAAGCAAATGAAAACCAGCTCACACCCAAAAAATGAAGCAAAGGAGAAAGTTTCAGAATGACAGATTTGGGCAAAGTTTTTACAACTATTCACACTCCTAGCATACATCTTACTATCATGAGATTTGCAACAACAAAAGAAATACGAATGCACATGAATATGTGTAGGGATCAAGTAAATTACAGGAGATTATAGCAATTCTATTTCGTTTCTTCAAGAATACCCAGAAAATTTTTTGTATTTCTATGACTTTCCACCTCTAGTTTATGACAGTTGCATTGAAGAACATGTATATGATGCTTTTCACAGAGGCATTTCAGGAAACAAGTGGAGTGCATCTACAATAATGCCATGGCGCCATGGTTGTAAGGATGAAGATGTTACCTTCGTCATGAATGCATTGACAGGAAGTACGTCCGGAAGGGAGAGCGAGGAGATCGGAAGATGGTCGCCGGCCAACTGTTCCCGGAGTTGGGTACTTCAATCGGGTCGGATTGCTAGTTGAGATTTACCAATTTGATAAAGGATTAACGACTAAAGATTAATGAATTCGTCCCCCTTTTAAATATTGTATTGTTGAAAATGATTTTATCATTTTATTTCTCATATGTCAATTATGATCAAATAATATCATTTTCTAAAGATTAAAAAAATCATTAATCACAAAATTTATACATATTTTTCAATACTAGAAAAAAAAAATCAAATAAAAAGAGTTACATATAATATAGTCAATTCACTCTAATATAATCCCCAATTTAAAGAAAATGTAATCTAGCTTATAAGATTTCGTCTACAAATAAGCCTAATTAATATTGTCTGAAATGAGTTGCTCTAGTTTGCACATGAATTCGTCACATGATGTCTGTGTTTAACCGTGCAATCAAAATAATTACATATAACGTAGTGAAATCACTTTAATGTAATTTGCAATCAAAATGATATGTAATCTAGCTCATGGAATTCAACCACAAATAAGCCTAATTGATGTTGTTTGAGACGGATTGTTCTTCTCTTTCGTAGTTGTCACCTAAAAAATTACACCAAAAACCTCACTATTAAAACAAACCTGATGCAACTAAAAAAACAAAGGTCTGCACGATAACTTTCTTTTTTTGCTTTTTCTTTCCTACGAATTCTAAAAAAACTCATATTTGCAAGAGGATTTCATTTATTCTTTCTCATTCACACCACTTACCTTCTCTTAAAATCTGATTTAAAATTCACTAATGTGAATAGCGTATGTAAACTATGTAACTCGAGAGTAGTGAAATCATCATAGTCAAATAAGGAGTAACATTTTCGGCATTATACTAGGGAAAAAAAATAAAAATTTGTGGCATCCACCAAAAAGCATATGCTTTGAGACCAAATCGTGAGACCTGGGAGGAGGGGCCAAGGCAACAGAACCACACACGTGAAGAGATTACTATGTGGGATTCTAAACGTGCGTTTCATTGTACTCCGAACCTGCAAACAGCGACAACCGTACGCCAAGGGGAGGCCACGGGCAGATGATTTCTTCCAAACCAAAGTTGATGACAGCGCCATCGATTTCCACTGGGATCTTTCCTTCCTCCATCGCAGTGTCCAAGAAAATCCATTTGTCCCCCGCGACACCATTTCCAGGAAACAATTCATCTAAGACTAAGATTGCTTCTGTAGCTCCCAGGATGTCTCTCACTCCACCTTCTGCTCCACTGCAAAGGTGCATTCTTTTTTCTCCGTTCCTGTGTTTTTGCTTATTTTCCTTATTGTTTGGTGCATTTCATACTTGCCCATAGTATCTGTGTTCTTATTCTGATGTAAAATTTGCTGGACTGGTCACCAAGTGATCTGTTTGATGTGCCAAAATGGCAAATGCCCCAAATCTCTGAATGTGAGTTTGGGATTAGGGAAAAGATGAGAAATTTATAATTTTTAGGGGAAAAACTCCTATGAGACTATTACACTTTAACTATTAGTAACTCTTCAACCCCTACATACAGCCCTGTTTGGTAAATGGATGTTAGCTGATTGGGTTAGAGGGTATAACTAGTTGAAAACATTAGCTTATTGTAGAAACTAGAAAGGTGTTTGGTAAATTAACTGGTAACTGTTTGGTATAATTTTTTTTTTTGTCTAAAAAAAAGTTAATTGAAAAAGTTGTTTTGAGCATCTTTTTGAATTTTAACATTTTGGATTTACAAAAAGTTTATTAACCAAACACTTATATTAACTTTTTAACCAAGTCAAACAGCTAATAGTGATCAAATAAGTCAAAATTGACTGATAAGCTAACTATTTAACCAAAATATCACACATTCCCTCATAAACAACAATATATCTTATTAGTATTACATTTTCTATAGTAAGTATTACATTTCTACGGGAAATGATCTATGAGACAGTCGAGACTCACCCATTTTTAGGTGGTCTTTGATGTCTTTTGCTGTTCAACCAACTATCATTGTATCAACTGATTTTTCCTAGTAAACTCTTTTTTGCATATATAACTCAGAGAAAACATGGTGGGGGCTTAGATCTCAATCAATCTGATAGATACATCATGATTATCAAGTTTGATGTATGTCAGATTTACATTGCCATACATATCACTTTCTAGTTGTCATTCTGCTTTATTGTTGTGTAGCGTCTTGTGAAAAGCTCATCACACAAGTGATGGATCGTGTAAATACTACCATTATCGTGCTTGATTGTATTCTTGTTTGGCCGAGTTGCTGAGTAGATATCCATTTCTATAATGCAGTGAATGTTCATTGCCGGTTGATGATCCTTTGGAGGCTATATTGTTTGACATCGATGGAACTTTATGCGATTCAGATCCTATCCATTATTATGCCTTCCGAGAAATGCTTCAAGAGGTTCAGTGTTATTTATTTTTATGTCAACATATCAATCTTGAATTCACGTGACTTGAACAATAAATAGTACTTGTAGTCTGTAGTGGTCTTCGTTTATATGAATATGATGTCAAACAGATAGGCTTCAATGGAGGAGAGCCCATCACTGAGGAATTCTTCATAAAGAATATCAGTGGCATGCACAATGATGAGCTCTGTCATGTGCTCTTTCCCGATTGGGATTTCCCGAGGGCTATGCAGTTTATGGAGGATAAAGAAGCAATGTTCCGGAGGTAACCTAATCCCGTATCTTTACTGTGACCATCATGGACAGATGAAAATTATATCATGATATGAGCCCATATTGAATGTTCAATCGCGAGTGATAGCATTTGAAGTAAATATTTGTCATTGTAAACAATTTTTGCTATTTGGATTGAGATTCATGGTATACCCTAGTTGTGTTTACGTGCCCCTTCCCTTCTTTGTCGATATTCATTTCCTTGATCAAAAGCAGTATATTTACGATTATAGATTTTATGAAGCTCATTGTTGTATGTTTCTCGACGTCAATCACAACAGATTGGCATCAGAGCAGTTAAAACCCGTCAAGGGCCTCGACAAGTTATGCGAGTGGATGAAGGAGCGTGGTTTGAGACGAGCTGCAGTGACTAACGCCCCAAGGCCAAATGCTGAGCTGATTATCTCCATGCTAGGCCTTGCAGATTTCTTCGAAAAACTTGTCATTGGAAGTGAATGCGATCGAGCAAAACCATTCCCGGACCCCTACTTGACAGCTCTCCGCGGACTTGGGGTATCAAATAAGCATGCATTTGTATTCGAGGTTTGTGAAAATACACTACTGACCACTATTTATACGATTAGTCTCTCTCGAGAAGATCATTGGAGAACTCGTGTTTTTCTTTTCATGCTCAGGATTCTATTTCTGGAATAAAAGCTGGAGTAGCGGCTGGAATGCCTGTTGTGGGTTTATCTCTGAGAAACCCCGAAAGCTTACTTTCTGAGACAGGCGCAACACTTGTTATAAAGGATTTCGACGATTCAAAGCTATGGGCAGCTCTAGATCAGTTAGACACCAAAACGAAGACATAAGAACATCAGTAATTGATTCTTTCTAGGCGTGGCGCAGGTACTTTTATGGAGCCTTAGACCATTTACAGACATGCCCTATTTGATATAACTTAATGATTCATTTGATGCTTATAATTCTGAACTATGATTCTAGCTCATGTCAACTTGAAGTTGTTAATGGACTACTTGTAATCCATGTAGTTTATCATCAAAATAAGTAATCTTAACCTTATTGATTTGAGTGGATCAATAGACAATTTAGGCTAGTTTACTTCCTTGTGGCCTTTAGTCGGCTAAGATAACAAAGCGAACATTTATTAATTTGAGCCGATCAGCTATGGACAACTTATGCTAGTTTACTTCCTTGTGGCCTTTTGTCGGCTAAGATAACAAAGCGAACATTTGAGTAGCGGTTGCAAGTACATATCATTATATCAAAGTATTCATTGCTCAAAAACGTGTTCATCCTAATAAACATGTAATGCCAAAATATAGACAAAGCCTCCTCTAGACATCTGACCACAGTTATAGTACAAAAATGCAGAAGTAGAATTGCCAAAAGAAAATGGCAATTGCCAATATGTTGTGTATATCAACCTGTTTGTAGCAACTAACAGAGTGGACATACCAATCCAAATAATGTAATAATGAATTATAGTAGTATACAACAAGAATGAAATGTCCCGCTAACATCTCCGATGAACCCAACCATCTCATCGAGCCCATGATACAGACTCGACCTCGCCCCTTGCTTTCTTGTACAGCTCGAGCCTCTTGGCACATTGCAGTCTTTTCTCCATCAATGCTGGATCTTCGTCTAACAGTTCCCCAAGTGCATCAGCCTATGAAAATTTCCCGAAAATGTTAATCTACTGCAGTTCTATACTTGATCTGAACAAGTATTTTTAGGATAATGCTCAATCATATCCCATTAACCAAGTGCAGACTCTATTTTGAAGAGAAGTGAAAATGTTTGCAATGGTACGCGTGACACTGTGATGTACAGCTTCGTTCCATTGAATCCGTTCATCTGATTTATTTTAACTGAATGTCAATCATAAAAATCGAGGGTGTAGAATACATACCTCTTTCTTTCCGATCTGTATGTAGAAGTGATTCAGTAATGACTGTTTGGCCTCCTTAACTTGGCAGTAAACCACGGCTTTAGGAATGGTGTTCTTGAGTGTGTCGGATACCATATTCACATAAGACGATACATTTGACCCGATCCTCCTGAAGTGAGCCTCTGAATACCGGTCTATTGCTACAGGAGGAGGAGGAGCTGGGTTTCCCCCTCTCCGGTCTGCTGCTGCAGGAGCAGCGGGGTTTGCCCCTTTCTCCATTTCTTGGGGAAGTCTCCTGAAGAAATCTACCGTTAGATATGAAGCTTCCATTTCCACGAGTCTAGCAACCGTCTTCCTACTTTCCTCACGAAACTTCTCTAAAGATTCATTTGACGCTGCAGCTATTGCTGCTTGTAGACTTGGGAACCGCTTCAACTCCTGTTCCATCACCAAATTAACGAGGATAGAAAACAAGATGTAAAAGGAGATGGGAAAATTTGTCCCGGATGATCAAAGCATAAAAAACCGATCAATAGAAATTTACCTGGCATTCTCCAATAGACTTCCTAACAAGTTCCTTAAGGACGAAGTGAACCTGATATTTTTAATTTTTCACAGTTGTGAATACATGGAGCCATGTCGGGTTTAGGCAGAGGTACATAAATGGACTTTAGTAAACTACAATTCAATACTTACTGCATCCACAGAGGCTTCAGCCGGACCTCTGAAATAATTTAACGCTCCCTCAATAAGACGCCTATAACCTTGCTCGGGGGCAATCAAGTGTGGTTGGTAACCATCTGCCTGTGAAACGACTTTCCTCACATTCTGTATGGATAGGTGGCGATCAAATGGAAGTTTCCTAAAAGCAGCCGGAAGTTGATTGTCAAACACCCCGTAGATTCTATCACCACCTGCTCGGCTGATGTACATAACAAAAAAAAAATGTCAGCTAATAACAAAATCAGCGTTAACAGAGCAAAGATGCCTGTTACTTGTGAAGCCTAGTTCAGATAGTGGGGAAGAAAAATAAAGTTTCAATTGCATACCCTCCATCGAGATGCTCCTTAAATATTTTGTCAAAGGCACGGCAAAGTTCCAAGATAGTGTACAGTTGAGCCTGAATAGAAATTTCAGTCAGCGACAAGATACTAAGATAGGTTATTATTATACGATAATCCCAACAGAGAGAATAGAAGCTCACCGCTCCATCAACTGCAATAGGCCTTCCAAGATGATCCATCTCCGATTCAAGTTCCTCGATGCTTTTATTGATTAAAGAGGTGATACTCGGTATTCTTCCCCTAATTACAGACTCCAAGTGCTGAAATCAAAGACATTTACGATTAACTCTCCATTCTATACTGTATAAGATGGGTTGAAGAAATGCAAGAAAATATACCATTGAGAGAAGCTTTGCCAGATACTCTGAACCCATTTTACTTGCAAGGTGACTGTAGTCGGGGCTTGTAGCAAAATACTCACGCTCCCTTCTTCGTGCAGCAAGCATGTCGACATTTTTGTTGATGTCAGCTTGTGAACGGTTAACAATACCCACCCAAGGTTGTTGCAACCGGTAAGATCTTCCTTCAAGAACCTTGGAAATGAAAAGAGCCAACCCGGTCACGAGAGGTAGGAGGCGTTGGAGATGAAATAGTAGTATTTGCAAAATTAAAGATCCAATAGAGAACCTAGGAGGGAAAACAAGAGAACTAACTTACATCCAATGCATTAGTTCCTTTATCCATCAAATCTAGCTTTGTAAGGACCCCAAATGTACGCTCGCCTGCAAGATTCACCGAAGATTATTTAGAAAAGTAAGATATACGGAAAGGACAGAAAGGTACGGACTATGAAGTATAATGTATACGAAGATGGACAAGCACACACACAAATATACCTGCGGGATCTACTTCCCTTGAAAGTTTAATTGCATCTGATGTGGCAATATCCTGATTGGCTGGAGATATCGCAAGTATGATGCAGTTGGGCTACAAACAAGGATTTCGAACACCAAATAAATTAGAATACAAGAAGAAATGCCAGCGTGCGTAACCATGTGTAGGTAGCAACTTCTACTCATGTAACACGATAAGGATGCATAAACAACTTGACATAATGCCCAAAGAAATACCAATCCAGAAACAGAACAAACACAAAACAGAAAACCATAAACTAACCCTAAAGGTTCAGTTCAATCAATTACTAGTCAATGCAGTACAAAGAAGGTAATGTAACATTACTTACTTTCTCCACATAGGATCGGACCATGTCTTCAATGTCTTTGACTACACTTTCAGGTTGCCCCTCTGCAAACGAACGGGTGTGTTTTAGACAAGAATCATAACAGCAGCAAGAATCAAGATTCAGAAAAGATGAAGAATGTACCAACAGCAACTTTTGTCAAACCAGGCAAATCAATTAGCGTGAGGTTGACAACTGCCAGATAAAACATCCGCAAAACGAGTGTCAGCAAATGATCAAGGCAAACCATTCCAGCTAGAAATTATTTTTATTTATTAAGAATATGAAAAACAAAGTAGTAAGAGAATTTTACCATAGGGGGAGTAGATGCTGAGGTGGATAGGAACCGGAGATATTTGTTTGGTTTTTCCAGTGATTCTGTCAGTTTCATCCTGAATTTCCTTGCGAACCAGAGCTGAAAGTAAAATAAGTCTGTCAAAATTTGCATGCTCTGTTCCAAAGGCAATGTTCTAAAAGCCAAACAGCAAACACAACAACATCCATATTTTTGCTCTTAAGAGTCTTAGAAACTACAAACACTTGCACAAAGAACAGAACCCAAACAAGGATTAATATGAAACCTTGAGATGAAACTATAAACTAAAATACATCACATACAGAAATCAGTGAATCGCCTTCGTGGCAAATGACCAAATTCTGCATATTCCTCCTGCCCTTCATCAATCTTCTGCAGCTGCAACACCAATGGCCGTCTTGTAACAATCCCTGCAAAGCATTTTTTTTTTTAAATCAACATAAATTACAGGCGCCTTCCATGAAAACACATATATTGCTAGGACGTGACCGAAGGCCTCACCAGATCCTCGAGGAAGAAAATCTCTCCCAACTATGCTTTCCAACACAGACGATTTTCCAGAACTCTGAATTCCATTAAGAAAAACAATCATCAAATACAGAGAAATTAGTAATAGCTGACCTAATTGAAGCATGTGCTCCATCTGAACTAAAAGCATATTTGCTCCATTTCACTGTTTATATATTATATGCTCAACAGACCTAAATACTAAATTACAGCAAAAAACACGCATCATCAAAACTACTGATTTCTCTCTCGATTAACTAAAATTATAGTTACTGTAGCAAAAGCTAGCAGTTGACGTTGAATAAGAGGAAGGAATTCGACTGACCTGACCACCAACGACGGCGACGGAGGGCAGAGCATCCCAAAGAGAAGAGAAAGCGTTGTCGCCGCCGCCATGGTCGCCGAGAGCAGTACAGGCTCTCTGAATTCGGTTGACTAGTCCGATCAAACTCTCCATAGTCGTCGTCATCCTCCCTTCCTCTCTCGGTATAACGCAAAATGAAACTCTATCAGGTTTGAATATTCAGCTCCAACAATATCAGGCTGGAAAAAGCTTGCGAGTTAAGCAATGGAAGATGAGAAGAAAGACAAAGACGGAGAGGCTATGGACTTAGAACACGAAGCAAGAGAAACAGCGTTGTTTAGGAGAGAGAGAGAAAATGGAAAATGTTGGACCGTTCTTTGAATTTGATTCTGGAAGATTATTATACTTTTTGGACCGGTTATTGTTGTCCTAGCCGCCCAAAATAAAGTTAAATACACTCTCCCCTCAAAAAAAAAAAAATGTAACAAACACCATGAAATGAATAATGAATAATCGAGAAATATAATTCTTTATTCTTGTATCAAAAAATTATGATTATTGAGAATGGTAGGAAATGGATGAAAAAGGATTGACAGATCAGAATAAAACATGTTCTGGGAGCATAATAGAGTGATTGATGCTTTGACGAAGAAAGCTCTTCGATGGATTAGAGGTATGCGGATCCTGATCATGACGGAGACTGACGCGTTGGAGATTTTGAATGATGATCTAATGGGGGTCATCTTCCCACGTGTTATTTTCTCTGCTAGGTAGCTTTGGGGTCTCCTCCTCCAACAGAAAGAAGAAAAATTGTGAGTTCAATTATTGTCTATAACCTAATAGTAACTATAGTAGAAGGTTTTTTTTTTTTACTATTAGCTTTTTAACATATGTAGAGGAGAGAGAGTAAAACAAGTACTGCAAATGAGAGCTTTTTGTAAGACTTATTGTTCTAAAAAAAGTTGTGTTCCTTGCCTCAAGTGTGCGTCAGAGACACTTGGCGCATCCATCAGGGGCATGCAATGCACGTGGTAGCTGGGCGGGTAAAGCTTCAATTTTTCTCCTTTTTTTTTTTTGTGAAAAAAAATTTAGACGGATGATGTTGCTCTAATGGTATAATACAACCCAACTCATGGTTGTGTTAGTTATGTTCGTTATGAACAATGGTGTTCATTATGTATATATAGTATACAAATGTAATAAAGATGAGAGTTTATACATACTAGATACATTTGTAATCTTGTAATTACCAAATCAACTTAAGTGGGTTGTCCTATAAAAAGCTAGTATACTCTATTTACTTATCTTTATTAAGTTATTTTTAAAAATTATTTGGCAATAATATTTAATACCATTTTAATTAATAATTGTGTTGGTTTATTTATAGATGAATAAGGAAAATTATTTTTTGACACAATATAGAAAGAGGCTAATGACTAATGAGGGTTGGAGTGCAAGCTAGGGTCAAAGTTGAAGTTGTGGGCTAGACGGTGAGGGTTGAAGTGCAAGTTAGGATCATATATTTTCTCAACTCTAATAAGCTCATGCATACAGTTGGTTTTGTGACCCCTGAGTAGTCACTCGGCGGGTCAACACAACCGATTGAATCCATAATAGATAAACAATGAAAAGAAAAAAAAATAACAAAGAATGTTACAGTAATCTGCCAGAAAATTACTATTTTATTATTGATAGAGTTGTTTGTACATGTTTTCTCTACGGTCTTTCTTTTCTCACGTTAGAGCCCCCCTTTGTTTGTTTTTCACTCAGCCTTTTGTAGCAGTAGAATGGGTAGTAGGTGCCCGCATAGGTAGCTCAACTGGTCAAGGGGTGAAGTTTGGGAGAAGAGACCAGGGATTGAGTCTTACCAGCGGAAGTGTGGGAGTAATCTCTCAAAGTGAGTGTGATTTACATCATCTACATCATCCCAGATGCTTTGTCGGGCCGAGGTGTGGGGGCCCTTGGGGTTAGGGATTCAACCTTTTGGGAGAAGAATGAGTAGTAGGTATTCATGTGTAATAATTAGGATTTTATGGGTAATAAATGTGTGGTAAATGGCTAATAAAGGGGTATTTATTTGGGGGGTTAATAGGATTTAAGTCGGAGGTTATTAGGAGAATTGATGATAATATATGAGCAATAATTGGGTAATAATTGAGAAGTTACGAAAGGATAATTAGGGAGCCAACTGGTCATGTTCTGAGTGTTTTCTGCCAAGTTTGAGACCTGATTGTCTCTTAGATAGTACCGACCGAGTACTCAAGTTGGGTATCCATCACACACCTTATCGTTTATAAAGTCAGGAGACTATGAGACTATGAAATATCGAAAGATCAATAAGAGCATCCATAGTAGAAGATTATTCACAGTACATGCCTCCACTAAGGCTAGAGGCTCGAATCCATGCAATCGGGTGCCATTAGACCACAAGGTTTTGGCAAAATTAACTACAATGTTCTTAGACTTTTAAATTTTAAAATTGTGATTGGGCTGTTAGTCGGTTGCCGTTGGAAAGCTAATGCTGGCCCACTTGTCAGCCCAACGGGAAATGTTTGAAAACGACGTAGGTGTAGAATGATGACCATTAGACCATGACCAACCACTAGTATTCAAATTTGGGTTGCTTTTTTTTGACTTGCCCAAAAAATTATTACACTTTTATTTTATACTTGTATATATAACAATTTTTAAAAAGAGGATCCAAAATGAACTATTAGATAACACCTCTATTTTTACAGATCAGATAAACATGGTAGCAAATATTAAAAATGAAAGTAGGAATGATATTCTTGAACATGTGACCATTTACTTGAAAGAATAATGTTACATTCCCCTCATGCTTTCACCTCTCTATGTGGCAATATTTGATTAATATTTGTCTAATTTAAGTGCCCAATGAGTTTATAAACTTGCACACAACAGTATTTAATTATAGTAAAACATCATTTCAGCATTTTATCATCATACTCTATAACAAGATTTTGTAGTGCAGTAGTATTGGGTTACATAAGTCAAGTTCACTTTCAAATGTATACAAAAATAAATGTTAACACTCAACATAGTTTCTATATTGCAGTTTATTGCCGAATGCATAAAATTACAGGAGAGGAAACAGAATCTGATAATTTAGACTCAATCATAGCAATATGCGACAGTGATATGCTAGCATGACATTCTATAACTGGATATGATATCTACCAACCAACATTATTCTGGTCATTAACAAGAACGCACCTGAACCCATCGCAAACTTTACATGACCAGTGAAGCTGTATTTTGACAAATGATAATCAATCTTTCTTGTAAATCAGTTTTGGGTAGTCTGGGGACCACATATTGTGCTTCACAAATTCCAGAATTTGTTCCTGCAGTGACAACAGTTGCACCAGTGTCTTTATGTCAAAGTCTAAAGTTATATTCGCGTGTTCTCCTTAGTAAAAGTGCAACTCGAGAAGTAACACAATTGAACACCATTTGAAACAAAAGCTGGTGAATGTAAAGAAATATGAACAGAAGAAACCTGCACATACCTGGTCAAGTTGATTTAAGTCTCGGCTATCCATTCCCCGGTAACCTTCAGCCAGGCCCTCAATTGTTGCTTCCTTAATCACAGCTGCAGCTACCTCCTTAGTAATATCCCGTATTCTGCAAAAGACAAATGACAGTAAATTATATTCACAACATGCATTAGCAAATGACTTTGAATAACATAATAGTGTTCTGTAGTAATCATATTGTAGTTATACACTTTAAACTGCCAAACAATTGTTGAAATTATACCTTGATATTGAAGGGTATATAATGCCTTGATGCACCTCCTCCTCGGTCATATATGCAGCTAGGCTGTAATTCAAAGTGATGGTTATGGAACTTGAACCATGACAACCAAAAAAAAAAAAAAAAAAAAAAACCTTCCTACATTTCTCTTTTTGTCTTTGTTTACTCAGTTCATTCAAACAATTATTCAATTTAATTCAGGAATAGGATAAATATCCTTTTTGGTAAGGAATGGGGATTGCAGGAAGGGTGGGTGGGGGGTGGAAGTTTAACACAATTTTACTGGGGAAAAAGGCTTCAATACCACTGCAGTGGAGCCTGCTTTGGATTACCGAGTCTCATAAAATTAATGAAGGGTTCACTTTGGTTCAAGATCTTAAGAAATTCCACATGCAATCATAATCATAAATCAGCGTAAATACAAATCTTTTAAAATAAGATGAAGGGAGTAAAGTACCGTTCAGCTGCTGCCTGCAGCATGCCATCTGAGACGATCCTAGATCCAGATAGAAGAGTCCCAAGTCCAATCCTAAAACACATGCCAACATTGTTAAATAAGATTGATATATTAGGGCACTATTCTACAACGTGAGTCCTACAAGAGGATTGGTAGCTCACCCAGGGAAGAGGAACATGTTATTTGCCTGGTTACAGTGGCCAATATGTCCATTCCCTGAAACATTCACAGGCAGTTAATATCTATATAGGAGGCTAATATCATGAAGAAATTTTTGTTTTCTCTTCTATGAATTACTTGTTCTAGATCCTTAGATTTCATCCTATTACAATGATTGCCATCTGTAGTGACACAGGATTCTTGGCAAAAACTTAAGCAATGCATTCAAACTTATTAGCTAACTGGCGTACCAAGATCCACATCTTTAAATGGGCTTCCACTTGCAAATATAATGTTGTCACCAACAAGGGAAAATGCCTCCTCAGGTGTGCATTCAGCTAATCAAAAAAATTAGCAATCAGAACACAAGGCTAACAGGCTAAAATCAACTTTGTAGAATTTTTATTTTATTTGATATACCATTTTTGGTAGGGTTTGACATGGGAAAGATTGCTGGTCTAGTAGAAGTAGACTCCTTAAGTGCCTCCAGTACCTAAAAATGGTAAATCATTTTAATATTGGTAGTACAAATTACAATCAAAAGATAGGGTATAATATACAGGAGCCATGCTGATAAATCGTTATATGAGTAAGAGGCAAGGATAAAGGAAATAAAACACATAAAAGGGACAAAGTAAGCAGCTAAACAGCCTTGAATTGATAGAGGCATGACAAGAAGTTTCCGGCTTGGTGAGGTTGAGTGGGTGACCAAACTGACAAACAGAGTAATTAAACCTAAATTAGAAACAGCTTCATTTATGATGATGATGATGACGATGATGATGGACTTGTTCCTAGGATGGCATTTCCATTTGGAACCTCAGAGTTGAAAGGTGTGAAAGTTGATAGGTGGTCAGAAAGTTGTCCTATTTAGAGAAGCCTTTTTTTTTCTAGGACTCAGGATTCCTAGCTAAAAAATATTTCTCAAGGCTCCCCTTGAGGGTAGCAAAACAGTAGAAGGTACATGATACACAACTTTTGGTAGGTATTGATCATGAGGGGCAATGAAAAGATTACTCAGAATCATGACACCCATTGGAATCAAACACATGAATCAGAAAGGAAAGGAAATTGACAAGAAAATAACATATCTAAAAAGTAAAAAACAAAATTGTAACTCAATATAAGACATAACACTAGTTTGGCCAAGGTGGAGCTTATCGAAAGAGGTTTTTAAGACATTTTTGTGTTTGGCTAAACTTATGCTAACAAATATTTTATATTTGTCCAATTCTAAAAAGACATATCATAAACATTTCTCTATATACTGCATGTGTACCTCATGTGAGAACAAGCCTCCAACAGCAGATAAACCAAGGAGTACATCAGGCTTCACTTGGCGAACCTGATTCAAAACAGAATACATTTGTCATTCAAGCACAGCAAAATAAACACACAGAATCAGTATAAGATATGATGAAATATGTGAGGACCAACATCAGATCTAGCATCATGTTTGGTAGTCCTAAATTTTGCTCAAAAGTTCTATCACAACTACCAGCGACAGTCATCATTAATGCAATTTTCTAGATCAAAACCTGGTCATGAATTATGTCTTCAAAGCATACAAACCAAAAGTTGTATGAACAATAACAAGCAAACTGACAATTATACCATAATGAAAGAGGCCAATGGGCTTTAGCCTTTAGGTCTAACAAGTTGCTAAAGAAAACATGTGTAATATCCAGACCTCAATATTTGAGGAATATTCTACGCAAATGTTGAAGATTAATGGAAGTCTACTTTCTGCTTTTATGAATAGTTGAAATAGTAATTACCACTTCCACAAGACTTGCACCTTCCCTCAATCCTTGACGTTCAATTTCTTTCATATTCCTTGCAAATGGCCGAGCATCTTCATCAACATTTTCCCGTGCCTCAGTTATCAATCCCTATATTCACAGGCAAACATCCATCAACAATTATTTTGATTATTAAAACTGTGCAGAAAACAAACCAATTCCTGCACTGTACTATCAAAAACTCTTAGCATCCCAGCCCATGCTCCCAACCCAGGGAGGGGGGGGAACTTGAGTGAGAGAGACTTACATTGGCATCAACTACCCAAAACTGGCTCCTTGCACTTTCAAATGCAACTTCATTATTTCCTAACATTCTTGCCATAGTTTTCCTAGCAGCATTAAGAACACCTATTCCTGCACTGTACTATCCAAAAAGTCTTAGCAGTATTAATACATTCTACTTGAATGCAGGCATGCAGCACCTTTTAATGCCAGCTTATAGAAACACAAGACTAAGATTTTATAACAGAATAGCCTCCAAGTAAAGCAGAAAGTAGAGGAAAAGAGATGATTCTCAAAACATTCTAGCAAATAAATAGTTAAGCAACCTAAAATAACAAGAAAATGATAGGTTTTGAGAGGATAAAAGAAGAAAATCAAACTGATGAATACAATTGCCTGGCAAGATATCCTTTGATAATTCAGAAATCAATTCAGTTGTTAGTTACTCAAAGTTTCTCATGCATGACTTAATGGATTTGCACTGCAAATTAGACGATATTCAGTGCCATCTAAAGTGCACCCAGCTCATACGGAGATCAGGCTCGCCAAACAATACTTAATCAAAAACCACCATAAAATAGTAAAATAACTCAATCAGGATCAATTCTAAAATAAAACATTCTCCAATAGATCATAATATGAAAATGATTGGCATATGCATGTAGATGCACTGGAGTTTTTATCACGGATTTATAAACTTGCATATGGACTTCAAAGAAACAAAACAAAGAAAAAAAGAGATCAGTGCTAACCTTCCAGCACCAGCAACCACAATCCTCATTTTTGGAAAATCAATCATGGCCCTACCCTGTGCTCTTACAGCTCCTAAAAGCCCGGCAAGTGCAACTCCAGCTGTTCCCTAAATAGCAAAGGAAAACTGTAACAAAAGCAGGGGTCTAGTAGTGAAAACCATAAAATTAACTTATTCAGGAATTCCATTTTGCAATTTATTGAATCTGGTCTGTATAGGTAAGTTTTATAATATAAACATATCCATTAATATATTGCAATCCATATTTTTTTTATTAATGTTACAATAAGGAAAGCTATAAACCAAATCCCAAGAAATGCCATCTTCTCTTCTCTTTTTCTTTTCTTTTTTTTTCCCCTTCTTCATATTGTATAACTCGGTGTGTGATAAGTCATCAGGGAAAAAAAAAAAAAGGTTACCTGCACATCATCATTAAACATTCTGTAGTTGTTCCTATATCGTTGTAGTAGCTTAAAGGCCCACTTGCTCTGGAAATCTTCAAACTGAACGTATCCAAAATGCATTACATTATTCTCTTATGAAGATAATGATTATGAAAACTGAGAAAAGCATTGAGAAAGAATAGGTACCTGTACAATAACATTTGGCCAACGAGTAAATACAGCCTCCATAAACTCATCAATTACTTCAAGATATTGCTCTCCATCTAGACGGTGCTCTTGCAATCCCAGATCTATAGGCAAAGGAAAAAAAAAATTTATTAATGTTTGAGCAAGGGAAATGAGGAGATATCCACATCTAAAGTGGTTCCATCAACTTAGGGTCCGTTTGGAAACTAGGAAATTGACTTTCGGAAGTCATTTTCCAGATTTTCCAGTGTTTGCCTACTCAAGGAAATTAAAGTCAAAGGAAAATATTCATTCTGGTCAACTGAAAAAGGGCCCAATTTGGCAGAAAATGTCTTCCTAGTCTTTTAGTCAGAAAACATTTTCCGGATTCTTTATTTTCCAACTCTCTTCCCTCTCTTTTTTTTTTTTACGGATTATTATTATTACCACCATCACCATCACTACCACACCACCACTGCCACCAATTACCAATACCACCAACAACACCACCATTGCCACAATGCCACCACCACTACCACTGCCACCACCACCATTGCCACCAACACCACCACCACTACCACTACCACCAACACCACCACAACCACCACCATCTCCACCACCACCACACCATCACCATCACCACATATTATTATTATTAATTTATTAGTATTATTATTATAACAAATAATATGCTCATTTTCACGAAAATGAACGAAACAGAAAAAAATGCAATTTCTTAACTTTCAGCTAAACAGGAAAAGATATAGTTTTCTAACTTAGCCAACCACCAGAAAATCAGAAAATTAAAATATTTTCTGGAAAATGAGTCATTTTCTGGAAATCATTTTCCAAGTTTCCAAACAGACCCTTACGGACGACAAGATGATGTATACTTACATAAGGGATCCTTCAGAAGATTCTCATTGTCAGTTCCAACATCTATCATCACAGGCAAGACCTAATAAAAGTTATATTTAGTAAAAAAAGTGTCATTAGTATTATTTTCAAAAACATTGAGACAGAATTATTCTGCATTACATATTCTGGCATACAAGAGAAAGGGTATTTGTTTATTTTGAAGACAACTCTTCAAACAAAAACAAGCAAATGAGAATGGCATCTTTCTGACATTAAGAATTTTTCAGCTATAATGACAAAGGCAACCACAAAACTGCTACAGGGTATTTATCATAGCTTAGAAGTGCTCACTTCTGCTGTTTCCTTTTTATTTGACTCAATGATGTGTGCGTGAAAACAGTCCTAAAACTTAATCCATATGAAAAAAAAAATAAAAAAATCAAAGCATTAGATCCCAATGCCTGTTGTGAAAATGTTTCATGTAAATCGTGCAATATACATGACAGAATAGGGAATACAGCAGAACAATACTCTCTGAGGGTTAATCCCAGCTGCTGCCACATAGAGATCCAGCTTTCCAATTGCAATACCAATACCCTGAACTCCAAGATCTCCAAGCCCCAATATTCTACTTCCATCAGTTACAACAATCATATCAACCTACACAAAAACTTCAATATCCACAATCAGTATCTGCAATAAGAAATTATAAGAATTTAATCAAAACTCAGGTCAATAGAATTCATTGGCTTAGATTTCATGTACCAAGGATCCCTGTATGAGTGAAGTGCAATAATGTGTTAAGTTGAATAGTTTGTGATAGTTAAATGATCTCTAATTCTCTGTATTCTCTCTATTTTTCTAGTTAACTATTCCACGCCAGACTTTCCGCCATTTTCTCAGATTAATAGATCAGTCCGATATAAGAATCCACTAACAAATCAATAAGGCCAAATCAAGTCAGATTTCATTTCTTTTAACATTCAAAACAAATTGAATGTGTCAAAAATCCTATACATCTAGGGAAGAACATGAAGTTCCATATTCTTAAATATAATGAAGTGAAAGCAATCCAGTTGAAACCATTGCAGTAATAAAATGTTTCCTGCATTTCCAGATTAGTTATTTTCCATAAATTAAGAAGGGGTTTCGACATAGAAACCTGCTCAGCTGGCCAATTATAAACCATTGACATCATTTCCCCACGATCTGCAGCACTGAAATACATGCCCCTTGGACGTCGGAACAACCCACTGTACTTTTGGCAAACAAGACCAACTGTAGGAGTATAAACAATAGGTGCATATTCCTCAATGTTTTCAATTAAAACCTGTCAGTCATCAGAAAAATAATCACTTCAACTTACACTGAAATAGAATAATTAAGATAGTCTATCACGACATGATAGCTCATATGTTCAATGTAATGCAAAGTGTTAACCATTTTGTTGCAAAGAAATACACCATAATTTTAATATTTAATGCATGCAAATGCTTGAGCTACTTCAAGGCACTGTCTTAAACATGATGAGAATAAACTCAGAAGATGTCTGAAAAAATGGAATAGAACATAATAATACTGATAATTTACGGATAACCAAGTCGTGAATTATAACATGTACAAGGATGCATTACAAGCCTCTCCTGGCAAATTATGAATAAACCCAGTGCACTATCCCATGTTTAGAGGGAAGTAACCATGCCAGCAATAGGTGAAGGGATGCAGGCATACAGCCATAATAGCAATCTCACAGTGGGTTGATAGTGTTCCAGGTAGATGTCATCTAATGATCTAAATGCAGCCACAAAACTACAAAAGAATACGATTTAAATACATTATACAAGGATTCACTCACTCACCTTATAATACAATGTCTCATTCCTGTCATGTAAGCGGTTGAGTATGCGCCACTTGGCCAAGGCATTTGGATCAGATGGACCATCTCTGGCTTGGACTTGGAGTCTCTTCAGGTCAGCCACTGTTGTTCACAGAGAGAAAATGACAAACTTGACAATAGAAGTGATTGAACTCAAAACAATACTTGACACACTCAAAGTCCTGAGTTTGCAAATACGAACAATCAATATCTGGTCATTCAAATTTCAACCACTGAAACAAAAGACCAAACTAGCCCACAAACCCACAAGTAGGATAGAAGAAGTTTCCATGACAGAATGACCCAAGAAAACTTCTCCAACATCTGGGTATCTGGAATTCTGGATAAGTGGATGCTATACACACACCCATATTCATATACTCCGTAGAATTAATAAATTTTAAAGCCAAAGGATTTCCACTTGGGGCAATTGAGTCACTCAAGTAGCACCATAAATGGGAGAATCTTTGTTAGCAAAGCATTAATAAAATTTGTGTCTTTATGGAAGGAAAGAAGTAGCACATTTTTCACTCCAAAATCAAACAATGAATATTTGCACTTATGGGTGAAGTTTCTTTAATTAAATCAAAGTTTATTTCTAATATAATCACAGAGAACAAGGAGACTCACTGAAACGTTCAGTTTGCTGTTCAAAAGACATGACATTTGGAGGCAGAAGCCCTCGGAGATGAAGACGGTCTCTTTCTGTCTCTGAGAAGGCGGTTCCCTATAATTTATACATTTCATTAAAACTTGCAATTGTTATATGCATCGAGAATTTTCTTTTTGAATTATAAAAAGTAATAATAATATTATTCTGTAATGGAGGTATCAGTTCTCTATTGCATGATGCCATGATGAACATAAAATAAAGGCATTCCCTCGCTATAAATGCTTTCTATGCTAACTAATTCTGCTGAGAAACCTACACTAAGATAAAGGCTTATACTAAGTGAAGGAATAGGACTGTAAAAAGCAGTTCAATGATTTCATTCTTCTAGGGGAACAAAGAATGTCTTTTAAATGAGTTAAACATTCAGTCTAAGGAATAAACACTTGGCATGCACATTACTACTCAATTAACTAGAAGTCTAGAACATTGTTCCCTGTCATATCTTCTATATAAAATTGCAGTACTTGCATTCTGCAATATATCAGCCTCACTTAAAGCCTGCTTGAACTATGTGGACATGAGGAGACTCGTGGAACATCCCACTGCTGAAACTGAATATGAATATCCCATCATTTCCCCTAGAAATGGTGCTGAAATGATAGGCAGCTCTCAGCTTCAATTTAGAAATACTAGAGAACATAACATAGCTAGGCAGCTATTGTATGTATGTATGTATAATTGTATATATATAGGCTAATGTTCAAGTGCATTCACATGTTCCCGTGAGTCCAGTGAGAACCTTCGTAAGTGCACACAAGCTACTACGGCGAATTGCACACAATCTAATCTGTGTGCATTAGCGTAGTAGCTTGTATGCATTTACGAAGGGTCTCACGGGACGGGAAGAGGTGGTCTCATTTGATTATTACTCTATATGACTACATATATAGTCATATATAGAATTACAATTTTGATACTTTTTACTTTGTTATATGCATTATTCGATTAAATGAGAAAGGTAATTCAATAAGCCTCTACTAGAATTTTCTCTCTCCTAAAAAAGCAGGCTCTAGTTACCTTTGCATATTCTAAAATACAATCTTCATAATGCACTTCAACCTTATTGATACTCCATAAATCACAAACAATCTATTACTTAACTAAGAAATTATTCCAAAATCAATATGAGTGCCGTATAATTACGCTAATCATCGCGTCAAAAGCGACATAAAATCAACAATGAGCAAAACCTTAACTAATTGATCCATTAAGCAGAGATCGATGATGAATCTATACATGTTTAAGACAAAATTCAAGTAGACTGCGGATATAACGGCTTATTTACCTTATTGAACCACGGATCATGAAGAATGTCGAGGCTGCGTTTGTGGACGATGGTGGGGCGGTGGCCTTCCACCGTTGTGAAACTTCTGTAAGTGCTCCGATGACTCGCATCGGCCACTCCTTGCTGTAACTTCCACCGCCTCAGCAGGGCCGAGGAGAGCTTCATCTTGCGAGAAAAGTTCGCCATCTTCGAACCGAGACAGAGGAGAAAGTGAAGAAGAGTGACAGATGTTCCCTTGAAGAATATCACCGAAGCTAGTGTTGGATGTACGTTGCGCTTCAACGTTTGTACGCTCTTTTCGTGGTAAAAAGATGCCAAAATGGTAATATTCAAACCACTGGTTCGGTCAACGGAATGTGCAGTGGGCCAATAAAAAGTTTAGAGTCAAGTCAACGGTATCGGACTCATGAAATTGTGGCCCAATAATCACTTAGGCCCAATTTAGATAGCCTATAAAGAGTGATGCTTCATCAGCCCAATTATGACTTCACTCCAACAATTTCTCTGTTTTTTTTTTAATTAATTTTTGTTCCAATGAATTTTTACATTATTATATCATCATATATACTTAATAAAATGCTAAGAATCTTGTGATATAGTGGCACGAAATTGTTCCCTTATATGGGACGTTGTGGGTTTGAGACTTAATATAAGTTGTATGCATATTAACTAGTTTTTCACGCGTATCCAACGTTTATTTTTAAATAGCTTCTAAATTTATTGTTAAGTCGAAAAATATAGCTTTACTAGCCACATTTATTTTCATAGTAGAAAATTCAGCAATATAAACTTTGTTCAAATTTAAATTTGAAAAACGAGTTCGTCACTCAACAATTCAAATCGAAAACAAAAAGTTAAAACTAAAATTTCTAAATGTATAGATTTCATGTGAAATTAGTTGTTCTAGATGTATACTTTTCATATATAATTATATACTTGGTACTTTTCTATGGAGATTATTTGCTATTCTTCAAATGAAGAAAAGAGGGATGGATTGCCCTCATTCGCAGGGCAAAGAGATGCCAAGTAAGAATTGATTTGTGTGACTATGATGTTTGTGCAATAATGCATTTAGGGATTTAATTTATCACCAATAAATAAATTTGTATCTTAAATAAGATTTTAAATTCGGATCACATAAAGTAATTTGTATGAAAATAAAAATAAGCAATGACAAAATAGTTAACTCATTTTTATTCTCAAAATTCATGAAAAAAACAAAATATTACCCCATTCTATTAGAATTTATTTTTTCTCATATCTAAAGAAAACCGTTTCTTGTTAAAAAAAAAAAAAGTTTTTAATGAACCAAAACTTAAATTTAAGAAAAAAAAAATGTGTCCATCAGAACCTTACTATTTTACCTATTAAGTTTGCAACAAATGAATGAATAAATTAATTAATTAAATAAGCTAGATAGGTAGTACTGACAAATTATTGTGTGGACCATAACAAAAAGTATAGTATTTGTGTACTGTATTTACATTATACAAAATAATGTAGTTTCAGTACTCAAATAATGTACTTTTCCTTAATATAATGTACATTTTTAATATATTAAAAGTATATTATTTGTATATTAAATTCACATTATTTGATAATATGATTCACAGTAGACATATCGTTCACGTAATAATGATTGGTAGTACCCATAGTACATAAAATTTAATGACAGTTGCATGTTAGTTGAAGACATGCCCAGTTTGTATGGTTGAGAGAACTCGGGGAAAGCCAGAAAAGTAGTGTTGTTAGCGACATTTTTGAATCTTGTGGAAGCACTAGAAAGTGACATTAAATTTCTCAAACAACATAGCAATTCGTGCTAAACAACTAATTCTATGATGCAAAAAATTTTGTGGTCTAGTTGTAACTCTTCCAAATAAGAGATCACATGTGAACGGATACTACATTGTAACAGAATTAATAGTACTTAAAAAATCAAATCTTTATTTTTTTTAAGTAACCTATAATGTTATCTATTTAAAATCTTTCTTTTTAAGGAACCTAATGTATCTATTTAAAATTTATATAAAAACTTATAATAGTGAATGTAAATTAGCACCCTTGATTTATGCCTGTATTTTTATACTTATTGAGATGTAGATTACACTGTAAGTATTGTATTATTATTTTTGTCTGACAAAATTATCCTTATGAAAAAGTATGTAATTCGTTACTTGAATGTGCATTTTATATAAACCATTTTATTTGGGGTCATTGTATGAAGATTGCATACTACAACGTAAAGTCATTCCAATATTTTATTCTTTTATTCTATTGGGGTCAAATTAAGATGATTTTATATTCACACTGATATTTCTAAAGAAGTTTCCTAATTTAGTGTAGTATTATAATTTATGAATATAAATGGGTTAAGTTAATTTGATTGTATGATTATATGATTTATATCATACATGAATTATTCAATAAAAATACATAATATGTTTAATTCGATATTTCAGTCAACAAGTATAAATTTATATACAATAATAATAATAATAATAATAATAATAGTAATATATTATTATTATTATTATTATTATTATTGTTATTATTCCGTAAAATTATTTAACAAGATTGAATCCAAGTGTTTGCAACAATGGATTTCAAAATTAAAAAAATAAATAGTATTACTACAAATTTAACGAAGTAATGTCACTATATGAGGGTGTGCATTAGGTAATTATATTTATGTATAATAGTCTACAGTACACATAAGATAGGTTGCAGTAAACAATATTAGAAAGAATCAAGATCGGTTTTTGGCCCATGCATAATGCCAAACAACACAGTGCTTCAATTTTAACACAAATTATACAGTGGACGATGGTATAAAACAGTGCCATTTATTTTAATGAAAAAAAAAACGGCACCCGTCCGTGCAGTTATAAGTAAAGTAGCTCTATTTGCGTAACATATCCAGATTCAATTTATATATATTACAGTTTCATTTCAACACAACTACAGTTTCATTTCGATATAAGTATACTTTCATTCGACTTTATACATTCAAATATGTGAAACTATTATTCAGTTTCATTTTATATACACTATAGTTTCATTTCAATTCAACTACAATTTCATTTGAGAATATAAAAACAAATGTGAGACTGTTTCATTTTAGATAAACTGTAATTTCATTTAAGGGCCTTTGTTAAGATGTGACGGCAGCCGTTTCTTTACTTAAAGAAACGACGTCGATCATTTTTGAACCATGGTCCACGATATAACGATTGCAATTTTAGAGAACCTCACCCAATATTTATTTTTTGACCTAGTTGCTTAAGATTTTTTTTAAATCTACAATTAAGTCTACATTCCTTCACGCATCTTTCTATCTTACCTAAAATTTATCAATTTTGTCCTCAATTAACACATCCCTCCATGATATGTTACAATGCCACGTCTCAAATCGAACATGGGCTGAACTTGGCCGACGCCCAACATTCCTTAGTTATATTAGGTAGGTTAATAAGGTCACTTTGCAGATAATTTAAAAGAAAAAAAAAACTTTGTAGACAAGTAATTGATGAAAATTTGTGATTGTATGAGTATTATGTATTATTTTTTCTATAATTCAAAGACAAAAAGTGTCACTTTCTCATTTCACTTTATACTTTTAATATTTTGGCCAATTGAACCATTTCATTGTTGGTGTAAAATTTGGTGTTCAATCTTAGAATTAAAAAGTCTAAAAACCCGAGTTATTAAAATATTTAAAATATATATATTAAGAGTAAATATATATTTTAGGGGGTCCTATCTCATATTGTGTGTGATGGAAGCCCCAATGATGACATGCACCTTAAGTTAAGCTTACAAGACAAATACACAAAGTCATAGGATTAGCTATGCACATAAATGTTAAAAGCACAATAAACTAAAGCCCGACATACACAAAATCGTGAAAACAAATACACGACAAACCACATCAAACAACCATACTTTATATTCTCACCAAATTTTCCCTCCTCTACGTTTTAATCTAGTGAAAAAAACAATGTCATATGTCCTTTTTAAAGAAATTTTATAAATATGATTTCATTTTTTTTTTGTGCCGTTTATTGATAAAACAGTGTTATTGTAGTTATATTTTTATACTAAATATCTAAAGTAATTATATCTCAAAGCATTTTTATTGAGGAACATTTTTATTTTTCATGATCATTTTGCGAGGTTATTATGATGAGGTGGACGAGAAAGACATTCTAAATTTTTATGGCTACTTTTTCAAGGCAGACGCATAAGATGCAACAAACGTGCCCATCGCGTGCGTGTATTTCACGCGTAGCAATTCACTTGCCTTTTCTATTTTTGTTTTCTAATTTTATTTTTTACTCTTTTCCGTTTGGCTATGCAAAAACTTCTTCAATTGTGCTACTTGTGTGTCAAGAATCAAATTCAGAAGTAAATAGTTATCTCTTTGTCATTTTATATGTCTAGTTTAGATTTGAGAATATTAAACTAATTATACTATTTTTGTTAAATTAAAAATAAGACAATTGTGGTGCCATTGGTTTTTCAAATTTTCAAAAAAAAAAAAAAAAGGTTAAAAAAGTAAGAAAAAAAAAACATTAAAAAAGGTAATTCTAAGTAGCTGTTAGTCTTCCACTTAAAAGTATCCGCCTAAAATAAAAGATAAAATTAAAAAAAAAAGGGGCAATAAAAATAATTTCAAAAAAAGGGAAATAAAAATAATTTAAAAGCTGTACAGGTGTTCGCTTCCACGTCACAACTCACAAGCCTTCGTGTCGCCACTCTCTCCGCCTCGCAAAACTTTTGGAAAAAACAATAAAAATAAATAATAATAAAAAAACAACAAAAATTAATTAATTAATTAATAATCCTCTATACAAATTCTCTCTAACATAAAAGACTCACGCACCCACTTCGCACCTTGTCCCCGGTTTGTTCTCTTCTCTCCCTCTCTCTGACTCTCTCCCTCTCTCTCTCTCTAAACCTTCATTTGTTTTAGTTGTTTCTCTCTCTAGAAAGGAAGCAGACAAATCCACGCATTCGGTTTCCTCGGCCTTGATTTTCACTGCGCACTCAGACGCCACACGCTCCGGACATGCCGGAGTTTCACTCTCCGGAACGCGCCGTCGTACATTGATTCATCTGTGTATGTATATAGGGTTGTGAATTGTGATTGCGTGTTTATATATATACAGAAGTGTATGCGTTTGTATAGGAGACGAATTTAATTAGATGAGGTGTAAGAAACACTTGTCCGACTTGAGCAGCGGCGTCGGCGTTTGCGCGTCTTGTCTCCGGGAGAAGCTGTTCGCGGTGATACTGACTCAGGCGCAGGCGCAAGCCGAGGCGCGTATTCAGCAGCGAGCGCTCCAGGACGAGGGGCGGAAATCCGACACCAATCCGCCGGTTCTGGTGTTTCCGCGCTCCGTTTCGCCGTATATTTCGCGCCGGAAATCGGATATCTCCGCCTGGAATCAGCACCACCAGACCAGCCGCCATAGCTTGGCTGATCAGAGATTTTATAGTACTCCGCAAGTGGGGCCAAACGGGGCGATCATTGCCGGGGGAGAGTATTGTAAGAAGAAGAAGAATTACAGCTTCTCGTTGTTTTACAATCTGTTTAGATCTAAATCTCTGAAGCCGGATTCGTGTTCGGATCCCAGGGTTTCGAATTCGGAAGGTCCGCGTGCCGATACGACGTCGTCGTCAAGCCAGTCGTGGTTCTCAACGATTTTCTCCGGTCGTCGGAAGAAGCAAAACCGGACGTTTTCGCTGGATGAGGAGACGATCGGAGGCCGGCGGATAAACTGTCACAATCGCGATCGAGGAATGTCGCCGGCGAGGTGCTCCGACGACGAGGAAGACCAGCATTGCCGCGGCGGATCCAGCGGCTACTCCTCGGAGTCCTCACAGGGGTGGAAACAGACGCCGAGGCGGACTCCGGCCGCTCCCTCATCCCGGAGAGGAAACGGGAGATCTAGCCGCGGCCGCAACGTCTCAGGGATGACGTTTTGCTTGAGTCCGTTGGTGCGTGCCAGCCCTAACCAGCACTGGAACCAAAAGGGAATGCCGCCGGACATGGCGTACTCCGGCGAGCTCAGAGCTCCGTCGTCAAAGTCTCATCTATCCAGTGCGACGTCGTTCTGCAAGAACAGATCGAGAAAACTTGCCGATTTCGGAAGGTTCAACTACAACCATTGATTACAGTGCAGCGCTGACATTTGACCACTTCGACAATTGCGACACCAGACCAGAACTCAACTGTAATATTACGGCAAAAAGTCTTTTTTACCCTTGCTTGCTTTATAGTTTATACTCCCTAGCAGTCCATATTTTTACAAAATCTATATATATTTCCTCCCTTTATTATTGTTATTAAGATTAAGAAAACTGAAAATTGTTGTATGCATTTTGACTATACCTAAAATACCCTCATCAATTGTATTCCAGTTCGGTTCATAGAAAAAGATGGTTTTAGAACTGTTGCGCACTGGTAAGAGCTTTAAATTGGCGTTGAGGGAGTCAGGGATTGCAATAAATGAGACTTTGACATAACATATTCTGCTACTACCAAGAAGCTGTATGAGTAAATACACTATGGTCTACACCTCACATATATGAATGTTTAGATGGTGCCAATTCACACCGATACTAATAATATCAAATAAACTATATATACTATATATTGCCTCAGCGGTCGTAGCCTCTTAGGACTTAGGCAGAAAGATCATTATTTGGTACCTACATATCCGTGTCATTATTTGATTGTGTGCAGTAGGTAAACTCTAATCATGTGTAATAACTCTTAAATCACACGAGAGGTAAACCATACTTTCTAAACCAAAAGTTCACATAAGCGTTTGTTGTCTTTTATTTTGAATAGACTAGGTGATAATATACACATTTTTATATAAATATAAATCATTTACACATGATACCCTCAAGTATAATTCAAACAAAAATGTTATTCATAACTTTTTTAGCAAATTATTTGAAAGCTCATTACCAAGATATCATTGACACTAAAGTGCACATTAAACATGGAAAAAAAAAAAGCAATAAAAAAATCAAGATTCCAAGATTTAAGCCCCAACTTCACAATTTGAATAACATCAAGCTTCAATTCCCTCCTATCATTCTCCCTAGCTTTCTTAGCGCAGATAACATAAAGAAAGTCGCATCTGCTCTCAACTTACACTTCTCACTTTATTCATCATTGGTTAGTCTTCTTTAACAATATTCGTAATAGTATTTTACCCCTTTAATTTGAATGTACAAGGTTTGCTTTTTTGGGTACAACTACACACAACATTCACTTTGGCGATTTTGTTCAATAACCCTTTAATTTAAACCACATGCAATTTACCATTTCAGCCCTGTGAGGGTAGTCGAGTGAGTGTGACATGATTATCATACTTGAAAGGTGACGAGTTTTATTATTCTCAACACCTTGTGGTCGAGCTCGTCCCACAAAGTCTTCTTAATATATATGTACTATGTAGCAATACCTAAAGGGCTTGACTGAAACTTGATTGGATTATATTAGTTGACTAATTGTTCTAGTTTTCTATTATCACACGAAATAAATATTATCTATAAATTATTGAGTAACTTTGCTTAACTTATGATAATATGATGGGTGATGTGTATGACTAAATAATGAAGATTAAAATAGTTTTTGTTTTTTAAACTTGTTATGAAAGAAATATTCAGTAAATCCTTCAATAGAGATGTCCTTATAACCGTTTTCTCCAAAACTTGAAAATCCCTCAATAGATCGAGATGCCCTTATACTCAAATAGCATAATAAATAAACATCTCAATTATCACAGACGACCCTTGAATCCTAAAAAATAAAAATAAATAACAATCATAGCATGCATAATCTAAATGGTTCCATCCCCACTTGAAAGCAGGCCAAGTCACAACATTCCATGCTACCTTCTTCCATTGTGAGCAACAATGAAAAAACTAGGCATCAACTCATCCACACCCAAGATGGGCACAAAAATGTATATCTTTCTTGGCCTCCACTAGTGGGGAGGGGGCATGCCTAAAACCTTGTGCTTGGAGGCTTCTCATGTATCTACTAGCTAGGATGTGAATCTTTTTAATTTCCTTCTATTCATCTTATGAATGGTTGTGTTCTAGTCTATCTGGTTATCATGTCATCCAACCCCTTCATTGCTTGCTCCTCAGCTCCACAATGATTGTGGTTGAAATTTTGGACCAAAAACAATATCTTTTTCTTGTGTGTTTTCTCCTTGTTGTTATTGTTGTCTATAATTTGGTTGTGTCACCTTTTTTTGACATTAGGGTTGCTTTCTCATGCACTGTTTCAACAGCAATGTGGGTACAAACATCCACACTTTTCTTTCTAGTTTTATTGTTTTGATTTTCTAATGTTGTTAATTGTTGCAATCCAAAAATATCAACTCAAAGAACCCAACTGTTTGGGGCAGTTGTGCCCTAAACATTGTGGATATGACATAACTTGAATCCAAATCATCTCACAATAATGGTGAGAATACCAAATGTTGTATGTAGAACTAACAAAAAAAAAGAGTCAATATCCATTTCTAGGGTTCGATCTTGTGACCTTTCTTTAAGGAGAGTCACAAAAATGTCATCTGAGCACAAGGTGTATGTCTTTTTAATTTTTTGGGGGATGAAAAAAATCTACAATCACTATCTGAGGATGTGCATTGAGTAAACCCTATTCATGTGTGATAACTCACAAACCACACACACAAAAAAAAAAAAAAAAGGTAAACTCTACTAGGAGTATCCAGTGTACTAGAAATATCCCGTGCGAAACACTTTTCTGAAAAAATATTAGCAAAAATCTAACTCATAAATCATATCATTTATGTTGGATAATCATGCTCCACCACTATTTTTTGTAATACGTTCTGACAAACCAAGTAGTGATTTTAAATGATATATACACAAAAATACAATATATAATATAGGATATTGTAAAATGTTTTAACGTAAAAAAGAGACATGGTTGAAAATACAAGAATAATTAATGCATTAATTAACTTAGAAGTTTTGGTGATGGTAGTTGCATTAATCACCGGAACATTTATTTTGAATAGTAATGAAAAGTCTTTATGATTTTTTGTGGTCCATTCCTTCATTTATATCTTCTTACAATTAATTAATTTAATATGAACATAGTATTTTCGCTCGTGCGTTGCACAGAATGGATTTGTTATAATATTTAAAGAATATTTGGATCAATATACAATTATATATATTATAACATCGAATATTATATAGCGCAATTGATGAAATTGATTGGATCGATTATGTTTTCTGATGTTTTCCTTTGAATTAGAACAAATAATTGTCTAATTACCCGGACGTGAATAAATTTTTTTTATTATATATTGAGATAATAAAAATAAAGATGAAATTATAAAAAATTCTAATATTGAACGTGTACATTTATTTGATTATAAGATTAGTACAAAAATATTACTCAATTAATTGAATAATATATGACTTGTTTGTCTAAAATTTATCTTTAAAAGATCTATAAGTAATACTACGTATGACTTATATAATTATATTATGACTTATATAATTATATTATTACTAAAATAAATATGAGAAAATGAGAAATAAATTAATTGTAATTATTATAAAAATAAATTCAACGACCAATGCTTAACTTAATTATCATAATAATTCTTAGGCAATTATTATTAGTCAATTACACTAATATATGTGTAATTATACTTTTATACTTTAAGTATATTCATTTTCCCCATATTGCATTTAGTTTTATCTTCCTCCTCCATATTTGAATGAATTAATTTTGATTATTATAAAATTCTAACAACCCATGTTCAATTAATTTTTTTAAAGTTTAAATAACTTAGAGTTTTCAAAAGGAAAGTATAATTAACTATTAAAGTTTTTAAATAATTTTCAGTCAATTAGTAATATTATTTTCTTTTCCCGATAAATGATTTTACTTTTATTAATACTGTTGATACGTGAGTATACATATTATCAATTTATAGATATTAGTTAATTTCTATTTTACATTTTCTTAACAAATAAGCTTTATTAATTATTTGACCAATAAAATATTTCATTAATTGACTACAAAAGTTTAGGCGGTGAATGAAATAAGAGAATTTTACTTTTATATATAGTATAGAATATAGATTACGATCTTTTTATATTTTAAATCAATTAGTAATATCATTTTTCTCGGAATAATGCTCAAATAAACCACTGAACTACATATAAAACTGCAATTAGGCCATCGAACTAAAAAAAGAATGCAATTGGATTCCTGAACTATATAAACTCATGCAATTAAGTACAAATTGACATGTTTTCAAAAAAAAAAAAGTCCAAATTGACCTGTTTACCTACAATTGTGATGACATGGTGGTTACTAATTTTAAAATAAACTTTTTAAATAATTTTAATTAAAAAAATTAAATAATAATAATAATAATAATAAAATTAAAAAAAAACAGACGTCTCCGACAGTTCTTCTATTTTTTCAATTTTTTTTTTAATTATTAGTGCCGATTGTTATGTGTAAATTAATATCAGACAACCTTATCTAGGAAAAATGAAAAGAATTACGTAGTAATATTTACCTAATTTTCGTTCCATTTTTAATTGATGATGTAGAATATTATTATTGAAATATTTCCGTTCCTTTTTTTAATTTATCTTTAATATTGTTTATAATATGCCTTTATTATTTATGATGTAGAATGTTTTCTTTTTTTTTTTTTAATTAAATTGCAATGATATGACCATTTCCTTTTTCATTTTAGTTAATTATGAATTTTTTTTATTTACAGTCAATTATTAATATTCATTTCCTTTTATATATTCAATCAATTAGTAACATCAGATTCATTTTTAGTCGATTTTTTTTTATTTTCAGTTAATTAGTCAATTAAAATAATAGATCCACTGGTATTTTTACCTAATTTCTGTTCTATTTTTAATTAATGATGTAGAATATTATTATTGAAATATTTTCATTCTATTTTTAATTTACCTTTACTATTGTTTAAAATTTAAAATATGTTAACAGAGTCAGTAGAACTCAAAAAAAATTTAAAATATGCCTTTACTATTCTTATGTTTTTATATATAGTATAAATTAGTATTATGCTAATTATGACGTCCATGTATTATAAATAAGTATGGTAATTAAGGAGTATATATTATAATTAAAAAATAATGTATATTTTAATTTCGTTTAATTATGGACGTAATATGTGTATGTTTAATTTTCTTTAATTTTATCCGTAATATATATGTGTATGTTTAATTTTCTTTAATTATGTCCGTAATATGTGTCCCATTAATTTCTTTAATTGATTAGATAAAATTACGGCAAGTATAAAAAACCGTTTAATAAAAGTATAATGTTTGAACTAATTTCTCAATGACCATAATTATTAAGATTTTATTCCAAAGTAACCATTAGCATAATTTTATATGTGTAATAATCTGTGAATTGAAATAATTTACATAATTGTATGGACGTAATAATATTTGAATTAGCATAATAATACGTGAATTGAAATAATTATCATAATTTTGTTAATCTCCTCTAATTATGGATGTAATATGTGTATTATCAATTTCGTTAACTGATTTGATAAAATTTATATTACGAACAACAATATTAATTCATTAGTTGTCATAATTTTTAAGATTTTATTCAAAAGTAATCAAATGAAATGCACGGGTAATTGACATTATCTGAAGTAAAAATATATAAAATTATCGTAAGAATGAAATCTCTATGTTTAATGACCATAATAAATTTAGATGTTAAATATAGTATAATTACCACGGATTATTTAGATGGTAAATAGTATATGGTAATTACCTATATAGATTAGCATATTAAACGGATTAACATATGGAACAATGTTATAAAAAAGGAAGGAAGCCTTTTAGATAAAATATATTAGGAATAATATCAATTAAATAAATTATCATAGGAATTTCTCAATTCTATATTTATAATTACCTTTATAAACAGATTTAATAGGAAAATTTAGTTACAAACTTATATTAAGAGTTATGGATTATTATTATATTATTATTATTATTAGGAAAATTATATTAAGAATTTTAGATTATTATTACTACGGAGTATTATATTATATTATATTATATTATATTATTATTATTATTATTATTATTATATTAACATAATAGATTTTAAATCGAGGCTACAAAATTTAATATTATTATTTCATTTATTCAAGTATAGTAATCACCATTTTTTAACTAATAAGTGTGAATTAGTATTGTGCAATTAATGATAAAGATTAATAATAATTGGAATCAACAATCAATGATACAATGACCCATGTTTAGCTTCTAATGCACCATTTTTTATAAAATGAAGAATTGGAATGGTAAAACGAACAATTGGAATGAATAATTGAGGATTTATTCAAGTATAGTAACCACCATTTTTACCAAATTACATAAACATCCGTAAATGGGGAAGATCAAGATTGCAAATTCTACAATATATAGATGAGCATCCGTAGATTGCTAGTTATTTTGCACAATACAACTAAAAAGATGGATAGTTAAATAAGGTATTATCATTCAAAATCTTGTAATACAAAGTTACAATACAATGTTTTTCCATTAGAAATTATCAATCAAAGTAATGTGATTAAAATATATAATTATAGAAAACATTTGATTGTTCACTACAATCACTCTGAAAATTGTAATTTTACATACGTGATACGCCCATGGCAAAATTGGCCTAGCTACTTGAAACCTTATCAGCAAAAATTAAAGCATATTGAGCTGTTAAAATCAAACTAAATCACAGTACTACAAAATATTCTATGGAATGCATACTACACCATAAGGATCTCCAACATGCAGAATGAATCAACTAAAAATTAAATCATACCGCATACCATAACAATTCTACGTGTGTTAAAGTTCGATCTTCGACTTCGTAGAATTACAGATTATAGATCTCTAACTAATAGTGAGAGCACAGATATTGGTATGTTGTGAGAGAAGAGTCATTTCTCATCATTATATAGTGGAGGATAAACATAATATGGAAGATTTTTCAAAAGGAAAGTATAATTAATTTTAATTTTATGTAAATATAGATGATTGACATGTAAAAATTTTACTACAATATTATATAATTTTTTCATTCTAATATAGTTAATTACATGTCAATTATATAAATATATATAGATATATAGATATAGATATAGATTATCATATCACTAATCACCAATCACCAATTAATTAATTAATATTAATATATATATATATATATATATATATATATATATATATATATATATNATTGAAATATTTTCATTCTATTTTTAATTTACCTTTACTATTGTTTAAAATTTAAAATATGTTAACAGAGTCAGTAGAACTCAAAAAAAATTTAAAATATGCCTTTACTATTCTTATGTTTTTATATATAGTATAAATTAGTATTATGCTAATTATGACGTCCATGTATTATAAATAAGTATGGTAATTAAGGAGTATATATTATAATTAAAAAATAATGTATATTTTAATTTCGTTTAATTATGGACGTAATATGTGTATGTTTAATTTTCTTTAATTTTATCCGTAATATATATGTGTATGTTTAATTTTCTTTAATTATGTCCGTAATATGTGTCCCATTAATTTCTTTAATTGATTAGATAAAATTACGGCAAGTATAAAAAACCGTTTAATAAAAGTATAATGTTTGAACTAATTTCTCAATGACCATAATTATTAAGATTTTATTCCAAAGTAACCATTAGCATAATTTTATATGTGTAATAATCTGTGAATTGAAATAATTTACATAATTGTATGGACGTAATAATATTTGAATTAGCATAATAATACGTGAATTGAAATAATTATCATAATTTTGTTAATCTCCTCTAATTATGGATGTAATATGTGTATTATCAATTTCGTTAACTGATTTGATAAAATTTATATTACGAACAACAATATTAATTCATTAGTTGTCATAATTTTTAAGATTTTATTCAAAAGTAATCAAATGAAATGCACGGGTAATTGACATTATCTGAAGTAAAAATATATAAAATTATCGTAAGAATGAAATCTCTATGTTTAATGACCATAATAAATTTAGATGTTAAATATAGTATAATTACCACGGATTATTTAGATGGTAAATAGTATATGGTAATTACCTATATAGATTAGCATATTAAACGGATTAACATATGGAACAATGTTATAAAAAAGGAAGGAAGCCTTTTAGATAAAATATATTAGGAATAATATCAATTAAATAAATTATCATAGGAATTTCTCAATTCTATATTTATAATTACCTTTATAAACAGATTTAATAGGAAAATTTAGTTACAAACTTATATTAAGAGTTATGGATTATTATTATATTATTATTATTATTAGGAAAATTATATTAAGAATTTTAGATTATTATTACTACGGAGTATTATATTATATTATATTATATTATATTATTATTATTATTATTATTATTATATTAACATAATAGATTTTAAATCGAGGCTACAAAATTTAATATTATTATTTCATTTATTCAAGTATAGTAATCACCATTTTTTAACTAATAAGTGTGAATTAGTATTGTGCAATTAATGATAAAGATTAATAATAATTGGAATCAACAATCAATGATACAATGACCCATGTTTAGCTTCTAATGCACCATTTTTTATAAAATGAAGAATTGGAATGGTAAAACGAACAATTGGAATGAATAATTGAGGATTTATTCAAGTATAGTAACCACCATTTTTACCAAATTACATAAACATCCGTAAATGGGGAAGATCAAGATTGCAAATTCTACAATATATAGATGAGCATCCGTAGATTGCTAGTTATTTTGCACAATACAACTAAAAAGATGGATAGTTAAATAAGGTATTATCATTCAAAATCTTGTAATACAAAGTTACAATACAATGTTTTTCCATTAGAAATTATCAATCAAAGTAATGTGATTAAAATATATAATTATAGAAAACATTTGATTGTTCACTACAATCACTCTGAAAATTGTAATTTTACATACGTGATACGCCCATGGCAAAATTGGCCTAGCTACTTGAAACCTTATCAGCAAAAATTAAAGCATATTGAGCTGTTAAAATCAAACTAAATCACAGTACTACAAAATATTCTATGGAATGCATACTACACCATAAGGATCTCCAACATGCAGAATGAATCAACTAAAAATTAAATCATACCGCATACCATAACAATTCTACGTGTGTTAAAGTTCGATCTTCGACTTCGTAGAATTACAGATTATAGATCTCTAACTAATAGTGAGAGCACAGATATTGGTATGTTGTGAGAGAAGAGTCATTTCTCATCATTATATAGTGGAGGATAAACATAATATGGAAGATTTTTCAAAAGGAAAGTATAATTAATTTTAATTTTATGTAAATATAGATGATTGACATGTAAAAATTTTACTACAATATTATATAATTTTTCATTCTAATATAGTTAATTACATGTCAATTATATAAATATATATAGATATATAGATATAGATATAGATTATCATATCACTAATCACCAATCACCAATTAATTAATTAATATTAATATATATATATATATATATATATATATATATATATATATATATATTAATATATAACAATATTACCATATCACTAATCACCAATCACCAATTAATTATTCTTTTTTAAAATAATCACCAATTAATTAATTAATATTAGTATATATTAATATATTATATATTAATATATTAATATTAAGAATAATACCATATACCATATTATCAATTATCAATTATATATCACCAATCACCCATCACCATTAATATTAACAATATTACCATATTATCATATTATCATTATCATATATTACCATAATAATATTATAGGATGGATAATTAATAAAATAATAAAATAATAAATAAATAAAATAAATGATTTTACCAAAATACCCCTAAGTTTTGGGGGGGGGGGGGGAATTTTGGAGGAGGAAATTGTTTTTATATATAGTATAGATTTATTATAAAAGTTGATTTTCATTTTTATAAGATTGGGTATCTTTCCTTATTGCTATTATCTTGGAATAATTAAAGCCGCTACTCAAAGTTGTGTTATGGCTTACCTTTGTGACTTTAGCTACTAGCAACATAGGTTGACTATAAGTAACCGAGTCAAATGGAGAAGGCCAATGAATAACTCCCACACAAGATAATTGCTCAACTAACTTGGAGGGATTTGCCTTCCACTATAAATATATAATTAGGGATCTACCCCTTCCCAGTACATTAGTTAATGATATATATATATATATATATATATATATATATATATATATATATATAAATTAATATTTAAATAAAATATTTAAGGAGTGTTTGACAAATAACTGTTAGATGATTTGGTTTGTGACTTTGACTAGTTGATAGTATTAGTTGATTGTAGAAAGATGTTTGACAAATTAACTATTAGCTAGTATCTAATTAAATGCAAAATGACTTTTTCAAAAAGTTGGTCGAACAAATTGTTTTAAGTAGCTTTTTGAATTTTAGCATTTTAGAGCAATAAGTTGTTACAAAAAGCTAATTAATCAAACACTCATATTGGCGGTTTAACCAAGTCAAACATGTAAAAGTGTTCAAGCAAGTCAAAATTGATTGATAAGCTAACTATGTTACCAAATAAGGGCTTAGTTTTTTTACTCATATATTAAAAAGTTGTACTAATTAACTACTAGTTTGAGTATAAGCTAGGTTTATCGATGTCAAATTCTTCGTCCTTACAAACTTCTCGAAAGAAACAGGGATGGAGAGAATTTTCTATTTCCTAACAAGACGGAATCTTGAAGACATGAATAACGAGCATATTTTCCACCCCGCTCCACCCACGTTATTGCCATATCTATATATGATTCTATATCATATTATCAATGCCGGTGTTGATTTGTAGTTAGAATTAAATTGAAAGGACTAAACCTAGGTTTGCATGTTACCATGAAGCAAGCACTTTTAACATTGAAAGGAACATAGCGAGAGTAGAGGCATGAAAGATTCTTGGGTCTTACGTTTTCACAAGTGGGTGCCTTGTCGGATCCCTTTTCCATTTATCCATTATTGAATCAGATGGCCACAATAATTCTCAGCTCTTTGATTATTTTAATTCATCATTGTGGTCAATTGGTCATCATATCTAACGGTGATTGCGCTCTATCACTGCCCTATTATATTATCACTTGCTTATTATTATTTCCCTACCCAAAAAAAAAAATTTCTTACAAAACCAACCATATGCGAATAAGGATCAAATAAGTCATCGAATTATAAAAAAGATTACAATTAAATCATTCATTCAAAACAACTACAATTCCGTTTCTATACAATCCATACTCAAGTAATTAAATCAAATTGACATATTTTCAAATGTGGCGGTTAACCCATTTAAACTTTATTTAAATATTTCTAAATCATTGTAAAAAAAAAAAAAATTAAAAAAATTAAAAAAGTTAAAAAAAAATTTAAAAAAAAACTAAAAAAAAAAAAAAAAAAAACAAAACAAAACAAGGCCCCTTTCTCTTTGATCCAATTGCATTTTTTTCTTAGATCATAGATGATTCAATTATTTAAATTTTGTGTATTTCGAAAACCTATTTGAGTATTATTTCTATGCAATATAATAGCTTTAGTATAAAAATATATAATGTTTGACTTTTTTTCTTTTACATCCATCGAGGAATCTAGAGCGACCATAATCCACTTAATTCAAGGAATATAATACACATGAAGACCAAGTTAAAAATTCTCAAACCATGTCCACCAATGTGACACAAATATGAGATTCTAAGAGACTAAGGCATGCATGCATGACGCACACATACAAAAGTCGATATTCAACTTTTCAATTATATCAATAGTTCATTCACCAACTATCCTAAACCACTAAATTAAAAAAATAACATTTATAAGAGTAAATTTAATTATTTGATTAAATATATTTTTCTGAATTCATTTTTTATATAATGGTTATTTGTGGATATAGAAAGTACAACTTTAATATGTGCTCTTAATTAAGGTATTTATTTGGTAACAAGACACCCATTACTAATACATAACCCTAAAACAATAAAAATGTTCAAACATGTTGAGTTAGACATGCAAGAAATAAAAAGAAAAAGACAATTGGAAGGAACTATGATTAGACTTTTGACAAACAATAAAATGTCACCATGACAACAGGTGGGTTTTCGGTTTTTTTTTTTTTTTTTTTTTTTTTTTTTTTTTTAACAATAATAAGAATTAATTCTAGAAATGGTTACTTAATTATTGGTATTTTCTAATTTGTATTTCTTACTTTCAATTTAAGCATAATTAGTGTCTTCGAATTATTAATTTTGTCCAAAATTGTATCATTCGTTAAAAAAAATTGTTTAGAAACAATCAAACCATCAATTATAAGGGATAGAAGTGTAGATCGAGCTTTTTTTTTTTTTTTTTTTTTTTTTTTTTTTTTTTTTTTTTTTTNTTTTTTTTTTTTTCTCTCTCTTCATATCAAGACCAAAACCTAGACTTCTAATTAAGTTTGAAGAAACCCTCGAAATATCATCTATATACACCCTATGCATTTTTTGCCGTCATAATTAAAACATCCCAAACAGATTTATTAATAGAAGCCCAAATTTGAAACAAAATTGACAATTTGAATTTCATCGCTTAAAATCAAATTAAAAATCACAAATAAAAATTATAAAACATAGATAGTTGAGGGACCTTTTGAAATTAACTCTAATAACAATAATTAACGAGTGGCTTTCGGCTTTTAGCCGTAAAATTAGTGAAAAGATGCCATGATTAAACCTTGATTATCTATATCAATTAGGGATTGATTGTTTGGAAGGAACAAAACTGGGACCAGTTTGGGTAATATTTGTTCAGAAGAAAGAAGTGATTAAGAGGATTTCAAGATTACTAACGAACTATATCCTTAATCTCCCCAAAATGTTAAAAACGAAAAACAAAATTGACACCTTCATCTCCCAACACCCCCACATTTTTTCCGGATTTGTGTCATTTGATTAGTGGGTAATTACATTTATTAGGAGCTAATAATATGTGGGAAATGGGAAACACAAAGGTGCCCAAAACATCTATCGCAGGTCTTGTTAGTACACTCCATCAATTCACATCTGCCATGTCCACCAAATATGTTCCAACATTGATATTATATGAGTGGGATAAATTTTATTTAGTGTGACATATTTTAATTAATATGATAGTTTGTTAATCATAATATGTTATGTTAGATGGGGTTTAGCTCACTAGGAACTCATCAATATTATGTATGGAAAGCAATAAAAAGTATTCCGATTATATGTATTGATGAAGCTTAGACGAGCTTGTTGAATTAGTAGGCGACGTTATAGATTCAATTCTAATTTGTAGTGATTCAAACATATTCTTAGAATCACATACTAATGCGATCTTTGGCACCTTACCAATATAAGCAACGTAACATTACTTTGCATTTTATGATTAATTAAATTTGAATTATTCTGTAAACATATAAAATCAGCTTAATACTAGCCCACGACCTTAGAGTTAAGTGGGGATGCCAAAAAAAAATAAAAAATGATGAGACATAGCACATTGTTACAGTGAGTAAAATTTTTATTTTATTATTTAATATGAATAGAGATTTCAGACGTTTAACAAATTCTCTCTGCCCCATATCAAGACATCCTCATTGATCATAAGACTAGTGTAAGACATCCTCATTGGTGTTCCTCGGTCTAGAGGACTCCCTTGCATTGCATAGTTTTGATTTTGTCTGAAATCTCTCCCCTCCTTTTGATCCAAAAAAACATATACCTAATACTATATATCTATTCAAATAATTTTGAAAATGATATATGCAATAAATGAATAATCGGATCAGTTAATGGGTCAATCATCCAACTAAATGGACCCGGATTTAGATTGAAGCAGGCCGGGGATCCAATTGGATCGTTTGAATGTTGGATAATATGGCCCAAATGTTTTTTACTAGCCCTATTTTGTCCTCAACGATTTTTTCTTTTAATATCATATTACATTGTAATAAAATGCAAAGAGTTAATATGGCTCAACTAGAGAGTTTAATTTACAAAGAGTCAATAATATCTCTACTGAGGCTCGAACTCATCTCTTTTATATAAAACTCACTAATTTTAGTTATTCTACCCATCCAAGCATCCACCAGCAACCAATAATTCAAACCAATTGAAAGTCAATTATTGCGTGTGACATATGGATTTAGCTTGGATCCAAGTAGGTAGATAGTAGGACAAACGTGAATCAATTGAGATAATATATGAATAGGTGGATATTAATTATTTGACGCTTCAAATTGGGTGAGGCTGAACACAACCAACCCAACCGACGTTGAATACTAACTTAAGTACTTAACGAATGTTTTGACTTGAACTAATGAATTGTTTTTGTTTCTAAAAAAATAAATAAAAAAAAAATCTTTTCGGTTATCAATTTCAGATTTTCCCAGCAACAATTCTTGGAAACCACATGCTGTGTTTGGGGAATGGGGATATTGTAGTGTGTAAGTAACTGTGTATGTCTATGGAGTCAATGGCGGCCGGCCGGCGGTGTTCCACAATTTTAACGCACTTTTATCTTCCTCGGAATTGTCTGGCCGACACGGTTTTGATTGTTTATCAGAAACAATGATAATTTTGTCGTTGACTAACGACCCAACCGCCATTTTAATGTTGTGTTTCCACCTCCCTTAACCCATTTTCTCCGGCGACTAGCGGTTTAACTGCTCCGGCGAAACCGTGCAAATGGGGCTAATGACTCATTCATCCTCCTTCCTCCTCCCGACCGTTCCCGCCGCCGCCGACAACGGCCCTGCTCCCACGTACGCGCTTGTCGTCCTCAACCAAAGCCTCCCTCGATTCACTCATTTGTTATGGAAGCACGGTAATTTTTCTCTTCTCCTTCTGCTTTATCCTCTGCTACTACGTGCAATTGCGCGTTCTTGTGTTCAAGGTTGCGGTTTTTTTCTGAGCATGGCGTCGTGGATTGTTGTTGTGTGGCGCAGCTCGGCTTCGTGTTTGCGCTGACGGGGGTGCAAATAGGGTGTTTGATGAATTGCCGCAGTTGTTTCCCGATGAAGATGCCTCTGATGTTCGTAAAAGGTTTGGCTTTTTTGCTCAATATAATGCGATTTATACCACTTTTAGTACAATTCCGAGTGTTTGGAGTTTAAAGTCAGCCATTTTCTTGGTGATGTTAACTTGAATTTGTTGTCATGTGTGCTTTATATGTGCTAAGGAGATAGAGACCAGACTACAAGAAACATGATCTTTTTTTTTTTTTTTGTGTCTAGCTTATGCTGGACTAGACTAGTCCTAAGCCTCAGAGTCTCTGCCCAAGAGTCGTTGGGAGGTAAATCGCGAGTTGTCCAAATAGCCTCCCAGTCATATCTTTATGCATATTGCACTTGTTTGGGCAGAATCGTTGGGAGAGGTAAATCGCGAGTTGTCCCAGTAAGATCTTTATGCATATTGCACTTGTGTGGGCAGAGTTGTTGGGAGAGGTAAATCGCGAGACGTGAGTTGACCAAATAGCCTCCCAGTAAGATCTTTATGCATATTGCACTTGTGTGCTTTTAGAGTCTTGCTTTTCACGTGTTTTTTTGGCTTTATTGGCAATGGAATCAAAGAGAGAAATATGTCTACTGGAGATGCTTTTGGCTTCTAGCTGTTTGTTGACCTCTGTTGAAAGTGTTTAGCCCATATTTGGGTATCCAAACTAGGCCCCAAATTCCCCAGAAACCATAGACTTTGATGCCTTTTTCTTTATTGTAGCTTTCTTGTTTCTTAGTGCATTTTGCATTTGCACTAGATCACAGCCTTCGTTGCAGGTACACACCTGATGTCATAAAAGGGGATCTGGACTCGATCCGAAGTGAAGTTCAAGAGTTTTATACTGGCCTTGTAAGCTTGCAGAGTTACTCTTCTGGCACATTGTTTGTTGCATAGGACCATAGATGTGTTTATCTGTCTTAGGCAATATCCAAGATTTCCGTAATGCTTTCTACCTTTTGTTCATGTTGATGATGCGGAGTTTTCTGAGTCGATGCAGGGATCGAAGGTTGTTGATGAATCTCATGATCAGGACACCACTGATATGCATAAATGCATTGCTTACATTCGCGACTTACCTGAACTGGAAACCCCGAATGTAAGTTCAGTCTCTCTTAAGTTCCATAATCTATAGCCATAACAGAAACCCTAATGCTATGTATACTAGACAACAGAGAAATCAATCTTTTCTTCGAATTAATCGATTAGTTTCCCTCCACCTACCTTTGATCCTTTTTAGGATTGGTAGAATGTTTGTTGTTCAGATGCAACTTTATATTTTACATCCATGGAACAAAAGTGTCTCTTTTGAGCGATTTATCGACATCAAGTTAACTGTAGCATTGATCTCGATTTCTATGTCACTGTAGTTATGCATTCTTGTTGTTGGAGCACTTGGTGGAAGGTTTGATCATGAGATGGGAAACATCAACGCCCTCTGTCATTTCGCAACCACGCGAATAATTCTCCTGTCCGATGATTGCCTCGTCCAACTTCTTCCAAAAACCCATCATCACGAGATCCATATCCACCACTCTGTCGAAGGCCCACACTGCGGCCTCATTCCCATTGGATCGCCTTCCGGGAGCACCACAACCACTGGGCTCAAGTGGAATCTAGGTGAGCAATGAGTATGCTTAAGACAAGACCTTTTGCCACTGTTCCCTTTAGTGCAAACCCACAATGAAGAGTCCGAGTTTTGTCATTTTGTGTTCTCAGATAATACTGAAATGAGGTTTGGAGGTTTAGTCAGCACATCAAATATTGTCCAAGAATCAGTGGTAACAGTGCAATCTGACACTGATCTTCTCTGGACAATCTCTCTCAAAAAGGCATGAGGTATAGTATCTATACCATAGAAATGGCAACATCTTATTAGTTTTGCTGTAGAAATTACTAGAGATGCAACATATTTGTCACAGGTTTCTTGTCCTTTGGGTTTGTTCTTGATTTTGGTTGTTGATTTGCAGTAGTATTTAGTATGCCACAAATCATAGTAAAAGAAAGAAATTGTTAAATCTCCTGTAATAAATTAATTGTTATTACATATTACAATTCCGTGCAACGGGCTTGAATGAGAACGTGCTATCAAGAATCAAACCTGCGACTTTTTTTTTTAGTATAAGAATCATGCTCTACTCAATCAGTCATTCTTTTCATGGCAAAATTTATTATTTTTCAAAATGTTTATGAGGCGGTCCACGTTTATTTTATTACGGAGTATATTTCTAGGGGTAAAAAGACTAAATTTACAGATTGATGAAGAAATATCTAGCCAGATCACAAGGCATGAGTCAAATTTTCATGCCAGTGAGTTGAAAATGATAACTTAACCTATGAAATGAGCAATGAATATATACACTACAAGATCCCCACTACCAACTTGTACAGATAGATACAACACAGCATCTCCACTACCAGAACAGATAGAGAAATGAGCAATAAACCAAATGAAGTTTATCTATCTACTACTAATCATATCATGATATCATTCTCATTTACATTCAAATAAATAAACCATATGAGCAATCTCAACTAAATTGATTAAACAATTGACTTGGTAACTACAAAATTTTAAGTTCGGTGGGACTCATCTATTAGCTTTCTTAGTTCGAGCCGGTCAACTATGTGCAATCTAGCTTGATTTACCCCTTTGTAATCCTTTTGCCGACTAGGATCACAATGCAGACTTTACTCAGAAGTCAGAACACACATTCAAGTAGCAGCAACACGCTTTCCAGTCAATTAAGCATGTATAAATTGTATATATTTCAAATATTCAACAAAACAGGAAGCTTGATGATACCAATGAGTTTCTATGCAGTAACTTTATATTGCTTGACCTAAACAAAGATGACTAACAAGAAGAAACATTAGGAGTATGAATAGAAGCAAAATGTGTTCTTCTTGCCTTGAGATCATCCAGGTAGTTCTGATATATGTAATTTCCAAAACCCCAAATTGCCATTAGCAAGGCAATCATCTTGACACCATTCATCTTGTCGTGCAAGATGATCACCGAGGCGATGGGAGTAACCGCCAAAGAGAGTGTGCTGATAACATTGGAGAATAGCGACGACACCACAAATATTAAACCAACGACGCCAACAGCACAAACCTGCCATCCCACTGCTGTCCATACCAATACCTGCACATAGGCTGCTTTGCCTGTAGCGAAACCCTGCATTTCTCCCGACAGAGTCCTCCATTCCCCGCTTGCAAACAGTCCAATGGTGGAGACACCCGAGGCCACGAGTGATGTAAATATTTGCATTTCCAAAACCACAGAAAACGTTTCTTTCTTTATGACTTTCTGAAATGAAAGCTGCATCAGTGAAAGTATGAGCGAGTACAGTCCAGAAGCTACAATAGCAGCTATAATTCCAAATATATATTTCCTCGTAGTGACACCTGGAGGCTTATCAGAGTCCTCGTTGATCGCAAGCAGAGAAGCAGCTAATGTAAGGGCAATCACAGAGTTGAAAATCAATGCTGTAAACTTTTGACTGTTAATGAAGAAAGAAAAAATTGCATTAAAGACTAGCTGCGTTGCACATATGAGGGAATAGGTCGAGGCTGAGAGGTACAACAGTGCTACGGAATATAGCATGTTATCCCCGGCAATTATGACCCCAAGCAAGACATAGATTACGGTAACTTTGATGATAGAAGGCGAAGGCGGAGGCTGGTTTGGTGAATCTGTGTGTTCTTTGGGAGATGGAATAAGAAAATAAGGAATGAAAAGAACAGGGAAACCAGCTGTTTGAACAAGAGTGGCCATCCATTTACTATTTCCACCATTATCATAGTAAATTCTTCCAAGAATAATAGCAGCTGCCTGACCCACAACAAGAAAAATCACATTAAGAGCCAATAGGATCCAAAAGTTCATCTGTTTGCGCTTCATAACAGGGTTCGGGTGCCTGCCATTTGAATAACCTTCATTGTCTGCTATGAATCAATACAATACAGATGGTAAGCAATTCAGCATGAATTAAAAAAAAAAAAAAAAAAAAAAAAAAAAAAAAAAACTTGCATCATCAATACTCATTGAACAAGTAGATTCCTCTTTTCCCCTTTTCCCAAAAACTAAGCAATTTCACATTTTCACTATGAGGTAATATTGAGAATGGGAATCAAATTCTCGAGCAAGATCATTCCGGCACTTCATATGAACTTAAAGATATCCACAGCACACATAATCATTCCAAACGCAACCACCTCAAAACTATCAACAATTTATGCATTAATCATCATATTTTTCACCAATAGGAAGTGATAAGAATCCAGCAAATATATAATCTTTGTGTTAAACCTACACTTCTAAACTAACTTTTGTGTTGTGTTGTGTTGTAGTTATGCTCTGAGTTCGTATCAATCTAAACCTCTAGTCGCTAAAGCAATGTATTAACAAGATTATCACTCCTAAACCTAAACTCAAAAGAAATATAACATATACTATTGATAAAATCTCCAAAATTTCGAATTCAATCCATATATATATAAATATATAACAAAACAAAAGAAAAGCCAATAAGATCATTTCTCAATCCGAGGCGATACACTGATATAGATAGAGGGAGAGAGGAGAGAGAGACCTGCCATGGAGGAGGGATGTAGTCCGTACAAGGAAAGCGTAAAGAGGCGGCAGAGATGGAGAAGAATCACAGTGAAGAGTTAAGGAGGCAAGTAGCCAACTTGCAGTGCAGTGTAGAGTGTTCATTCAGTGCTGATTAACCGCCTCGCCTCCTACGTAAGGCCATAAGGCAAATTATTCTGTGGACCCGGGCCCACCTTGTAATGTGGGAGCGGACAAGGTGAACCCAAATTTAAAAATACACAATTTATTTATTGTATGTTTATAATTTTATATACTGAATGTTTACAATTTTATATACTGAATATTACAATTTTTTATATACTGAATATTACAATTTACATACTAAACGTTTACAATTTAAATTTTCAACATTCAGTATATAAATTGTGTACTTTGACCCGAGTCTATCTTGTAAGGTGGACCCGAATCAATGGCATAATTGTTCCGTACATAATGTATTAATTGAATTGAAATTTACTGTTATACTATTTTGGAAATATTACTAAAGTGGTAAGCCTTTTTTATCAGATTATTTGCTTTGCATAATTTGAGGTTATTCAAAAATGTAAAGTTCAGTTTGCACTCGAAAATGACACAGGAAGAAAAAGTTTGTTACGTGAAGCAAAAGTTGGTCTATGGTTTATAACTTATAAGGAAAAAAATGATTGAATTAATTAATTCGAGCGGTCCGAATTAACTAAGTCTGAAATAGAGAATATGAACGAATGAATTGTAGTAATATTCTTATGGATTAATTCTAGAGTATTACAATGCTTCGTGTAATGGATTTGAACATTATCATATCTTAGCCTAGATGAAGCTAATTTATACAAAGCTAAATCCCAACAAACTTCCTAAAAATAAGATAGGCCGTGAGACCAAGTCAAGGCCTATCGACCCATGCCCGAAGACAGGCTTCGGCGCTGCTAGTGGTTGCCGATCTCGGGGTCCTACCTCGAAGGCCCGCCCCGGGGTCCTTTGCCCCTTGCCCGTGGGTCCCACAAGCCGTGCTCCCGTCCTTCACACCTTGCCAACTATAGGATCTCCACTACCAGCCCGCCCCGGGGTCCTTTGCCCCTTGCCCGTGGGTCCCCCAAGCCGTGCTCCCGTCCTTCACACCTTGCCAACTATAGGATCTCCACTACCAGCTTGAGTGCAAAAGGCGAAATTTCCCGCTTCGGGTGCCTCACACCCCGTCCCAACAGGATTTGTGGTGGACTACCAACTTGAATAGATGGATGGATAGATATATACAACTTGAGTAGATAGATACAATAAACAATGAGTTAAACAAAGCTATACACTACAGCATCTCCACTACCAGATGAACCATTAGTTGCAGTATCAGCAGAAGCAATATGTGTTTTTCTTGCCTTGAGATCATCATCCAGGTAGTTCTGATATATGTAATTCCCAGAACCCCACATTGCCATTAGCAACGCAATTATCTTGACGCCATTCATCTTGTCGTGCAGGACGATCACCGAAGCGACGGGAGTAACAGCCAACGAGAGCGTGCTGATAACATTGCAGAACAGCGACGACACCACAAAGATTAAACCTACGACGCCAACAGCACAAACCTGCCATCCTAAACTCGTCCATACCAACACCTGCACGTATCCCACTTTTCCTGCAGCGAAAGCGTGCATTTCTCCCGACAAAGTCCTCCATTCCCCGCTACCAAACAGCCCGATGGTGGAGATGCCAGCGGCCACCACAGATACGAATATTTGCATCTCCAGAACCACATGAAACGTTTCTTTCTTTATAACTTTCTGAAATGAAAGCTGCATCAGTGAGAGTATGAGGGAGTACAACGCAGAATCTGCTGTAGCAATTATAATTCCAAACATATATTTCCACCTAGTGACACCCGAGGGCTTATCAGAGTCCTCGTTTATGGCTAGCAGAGAAGCAGCTAATGTTAGGGCAATCACGGAGTTAAAAATCAACGTGGTAAATTTTTGACCATTAATGAAGAAAGAAAAAACTGCATTAAAGGCTAGCTGCGTTGCACATATGAGGGAATAGGTCGATGCCGAGAGGTACAACAAAGCAACAGAATACAGCATATTCTCCCCGGCTGTCAGGGCACCAAGTAAGAAATAGATAATCGTAACTTTGATCATAGGAGGCGGAGGCGGAGGCGGAGGTTGGTTAGATGAATCTGAGTGTTGTTTGGGCAACGGTATAAGAAAATAAGGAATCAAAAGAACAGGGAAACCAGCTGATTGAACAAGAGTGGACATCCATTTACTTTTTCCACCATTATCATAGTAAATTCTTCCAAGAATAATACCGCCCCCCTGACCAGCAAGAAGGAAAACAATATTAAGAGCTGATAGGAGCCAAAAGTGGAAGCGTCGTTTGAGCTGCATTTCTGAACCACCACCTTCTTTCACCAAGAATGGTGTTTCATTTTCTGCTATGAATTAACACAGATGGTAAACAATTCAGCAGGAAATCATGAAAAATATGCAGCAGAATCAGATCCCACAAAAGAACTTTTACCTGCCTACCAATACAATATAGAAATCAATCGGGTAACAACCCAGCCAAGTTAGTCAGACTGTTGAGGAGTAGCTACACAATTACAAGTTCAACTCCCAACTGGAGCTACCTATTGACCTTGAGCCGATCAACTATGACTAACCTGGTTGACCTCTTCAAAGTCAGGTTTACTCAGTGCACACTCTCGAGTAGTGACCGGAGGTTTTTTTCGTCACTAAAAAAATATAGAGGTCAATGAAAACTAAACTAGCTAGCATAAGCAAACACCAATAGAAATACACAAGCTGAACTACCAAAAGCAATACATTAACAAGATCATTACTCTGCCAGGCTAAACCCTAGAGCAATGTAATAAAAAAAAAAAAAAAATTCTCCAAGATTTCGAATTCAATCCATACAAAATTAAAAACGTAACCCTAAAGATCCTTTCTCAATTCTCAATTAGAAGTGATACAGTCATATATAGGGAAGGAGAGAGGAGACAGACCTGACATGGAGGGATGTAGTCCGTCCAAGGAAAGCGTGAAGATGCAGCAGAGATTGTGAGATATGAAAATGGAATCACAGTGAAGAGTAAAGGTGCCAACTTGAATGGGAATATATTCAAGTTAGGGATTCTTCATTCTTGTCGGCATGTGTTTGTAGGAATATATTCAAGTTAGTATATCACATTTTCTTTTTGTCAGTTTTTTTTTTTTAAAAAAAAAATTCAATTCAATAGGTTCCGTTTACACCAGGTTAATTTTAAATTTTTTGAAAAAAAGAATTACTAAAAAAATAAGTCGTGAGTCGTCCAAATAGTGTGACATGATATTTCTATAGGGCCAATTTGTTAAGTTGTGTTTATTAATTTTGCGTTATAGAATTGATTTTCTTATTGAATTCTGTTATACTAATCTTTAAGTTCACAATCTGTTTTAGTCAACTGTGACACCCCTAATCATGCAATGAATTAAATTAATTTAATCCCCACTACCAACTTGAATAGATGCAATAAGCAATTGGAGCCTCCAACCAAGTTGAAGAACAACCTATTAATCTTCTTAGTTTGAGTCAATTAAGTTCCTGAGTTCGATTCTTGTCAATGCCCTCTTGATCGAGTCGATTTTGAGGGTGTTGACAAGAATCAAACTGATAAGTTGTCAACACCTTCTTGGCCTAAATCAAATGATGTGAATGGAAGTATAAACTTTATATATTCATGTATTCAACAAAACTGGAAACTTGATGCTGACAACAAGCTTCTTTTGCTTCTACTCATCAAGTTCAAATGTAGTCTTTCCAAATATACTGTTCAGAAAAGTTGGATTTCAGAACAATGAGCTCCTATGCAGTATTTCTCTACATTCTTTGACCTATCTATCCAATGATGACTAACAATTAGTTGCAGTATCAGCAGAAGCAATTTGTCTTTTTCTTGCCTTGAGATCATCCAGGTAGTTCTGATATATGTAATTCCCAAAACCCCAGGTTGCTGTTAGCAAGGCGATTATCTTGACCCCATTCATCGTGTCGTGCAGGATGATCACCGAAGCAATGGGAGTAACGGCCAACGAGAGCGTGCTTATAACATTGGAGAACAGCGAGGACACCACAAAAATTAAACCCACGACGCCAACTGCAGCAATCTGCCATCCCACGGCTGTCCATACCAAAATCTGCACATAGGCGGCTTTTCCTGTGGTGAAAGCCTGCATTTCTCCCGACAGAGTCCTCCATTCCCCGCTTGCAAACAGCCCGATGACGGAGATACCAGTGGCCACGACTGATGTGTATATTTGCATTTCCAGAACCACAGAAAACGTTTCTTTCTTTATAACTTTCTGAAACGAGAGTTGCATCAGCGAAAGTATGAGGGAGTACAGTGCAGAAGCTACAGTAGCCGCTATAATTCCGAGAATATATTTCCAGCTAGTGACACCCGGAGGCTTATCAGAGTCCTCGTTAATGGCAAGGAGAGCAGCAGATAATGTAAGGGCAATCACGGAGTTGAAAATCAACGATGTAAATTTTTGACTATTAATGAAGAAAGAAAATATTGCATTAAAGACTAGCTGTGTTGCACATATGAGGGAATAGGTCGAGGCTGAGAGGTACAACAATGCAATGGAATATAGCATGTTATCCCCGGCAATGAGGGCACCGAGAAAGAAATAGATAACGGTAACTTTGATGATAGAAGGCGGGGGTGGAGGTCGGTTTGATGAATCTGATAGTTCTTTGGGAGAAGGGATAAGAAAATAAGGAATGAAAAGAATAGGGAAACCAGCAGTTTGGACAAGAGTGGCTAACCATTTACTATTTCCACCTTTATCATAGTAAATTCTTCCAAGAATAATAGCAGCCGCCTGACCCACTAGAAGGAAAACCGCATTAAGAGCCAATAGCAGCCAAAAGTCGAAGCGTTTGAGTTTCATAAGCGGGTTATGTGTGTTTGAATCATCTTCTTTCACCAAAATTGGCGTTTCATTATCTGCTACAAATCAAGACAGATGGTAACCAATTCAGCAGGAAATCATAAAGCAGCAGAATTAGATTCTGCAAAAGCATTTCCACCCATTTACCTATGCAACAGAGATTAATGAAAACTAGCATGAACAAAACCAATAGAAAACACACAAGCTGAACTCCCAAGTCCCAACATTGAGCTAAAATGAAACAAACAATGGGAAACAACCCAGCCAAGTTGGTCAGGCAATTGACTTGGAAATTACAATGTTACAAGTTCAACATACAACGCCTTCCGTTTGAGCCGGTAAGGGGCAACCTATGCTGGTTTACCTCCTTGTTGTCATTTATTACCTAGGATGACAAACAAAGTGCACACCCTGGTATAGTGACTTAAGGTTTCCTGGTAACTCAAAAAAAAAAAAAACAACAACAACAACACTTGCATCTTCAATAAACTGTAGCACAAGTAGATTCATTTTCCCCCTTCTGCAGAAACTATCTAAATTGCAATTCCACTATGAGGTAATACTGGGAATGGGAATCAAAATCTTTAGCAAGATCATTCCTTTATAAGATTTCAACAACATTCACAGCACATCGATCATTCCAAACGCAACTAACTAAAAAAAATCCACAATTTATGCATTAATTTGGTTTAGCTTCTATCCAAAACACAAACATGGTCACCCCATTTCCACCAGCAGACACTAGATGTATAACCTAAAATTCAACCCAAAAACAGAAAAAGCTGGTGTAGAAAAGTACACCCGTAGTGGGTAAAACAATATATTAACAAGATCATCACTCACCAAGCTAAACTCCAAAGCAAATATAATAGAAAAACACATATACTATAAATAAAATTTCCAAGATTTCGAGCGCAACCACAAAAATTAAACAATTTTTTTTTAAGTGATAAGATCCTTTATACACTCATATACAGATAGGGCGAGAGGAAACAGACCTGCCATGGGAGGATGTAGCCCTTACAAGGAAAGCGTAAAGAGTAGGCAGAGATTGACGATGAAAGGAGAGGGAGAAGCAAAGAAGAAGCGATGGTACTGGCAATCTGGCATACGCTTACAGTGATGCCGAAGGGCGAATGATGAACACAAAAACACCAGGCCGCTCAATTCATATAGATTTCCATCATCGGGCAGAGCCGCAGAGATTGAGATATATGGAAACCAAGATTAAAGAGCCTATTATTAGCGGAGAAATTATATGGGAATAAAAAAATTGGAATTTCAACGAAGAAGAAGCCACCATGTCATTTTTGCAATTTACAATAGACAACTTGTTGGGAGGTAGAAGCAAAGAAGGACAAGTGATGGTACACAAATTCCTGTTGAGATATTCTTGCCGGGCAAATTATTCTGCAAGTCCACATTGCAATGTGAACAGAATTAAAAAAAATACACAATTTATGTACTGAATATTCATAATTTAAATTGTGAACATTTAATATATAAATTGTGTATTTTGATTTAGGTCCATATTGCAAAGTGGATCCGTTTTCATGGCAACCCTTGTATTTAATTTTTTAATCAAATAATCTTGTGGTCTAAAGTGACTCTCAAATTACAGAGATTACATTGTAACAGAGATTACATTGTAACTCATAGTATTCAAAAAGAAATATGAGTATAATCTTTTAATATTTACTATACTAATAAGAGTCAAAGAAAGTTATGCCTATAATGGGTAAAAAATAGCGGTCAAATTATTATCTTACATTTATAAACTTTGAATTACCTATTTAAATAAAAAAATTCAACATTCAGTTACATATGCATGAACATCTCCTATATAACCTTGCATTGATATACTTTGAAATGCTTATTTAATAATAAACATGACATTATCTCATTCACGCAATGCGCGTGAGAAACTAGTACATATATAAGATCCGTCAAATTGTCAATACTTTCATCAAGCAAAATAGGTTAAATAAATATGGATTGTGTCAGAAATTTTTACAGTTGTTACCTATAAATGATTTTTTTTTCAATTCGGAAATAACTAATAGAGAATAATTCATAAATATAAATAGTTTTCATTTAAAAAATAAAAAATAAAAGTGGCTAATAAGTAGTAGTAATTGGTAAGGGTGGGGAGCATTTTCTAATAAATATATATAGGGGCTTACGAAGATAAATAAATTGCGCGTCAACTCCTTCAAGGTTAGACAATGATTGATGGAAACGTGTAGAGCTTAAAATCGAACACATAGGACAAAATAGGGGGAATAGGGTTAACGATGTGGGCGTTTGGGTGAATGAATCTTGGACTTGAATGTGTGGACTATGGAGTTGGCTGCAAAAGTAGAAAGGAGCACTTTAGAATCATGTGAAGAACTCATCTTTTTGGCCATAAGCAAAGAGCAAATGTTCCGCACGGATCAAATTAGATTTATTACCAGCACACTACTTTTGGAGCTCAGAAAATGCTACATCAAAGCTGCCTTGGTCAATATGAGCAACCAAAGCGGGAGGGGGGGGG
>NC_044919.1:2136590-2152609 GCF_003576645.1 Ipomoea triloba | reverse complement strand
GGGGGGGGAATATCAGAGAAAACCATTGCTCTGTCAAACTGCAGGTTACTGCTAATCCTTGAAATCTAATAAAACTGCTTTGTTTTACAAAACTGCAAAAATCCATACAAAGTTTGACCAAAAGGGGTGGGGCATAGGTCTATAACTGATATAGAAATGACTCGCAAGTAAACTATAATGGTAATCTACTATATGTTTAAGTTTAACACTTTCTGATAGATCAACAATGGCTAGGACTCAAATGCAATCAAGGACAGGCTTTACAGATCCGCTTTAGGTTCAAAGGCAGCATGTAAGATCCAGACACAGGATTGAGATGTGCAAACATGTTGTTAACAGGCACATCCTCCTGACTGTTGTGACTGGGCGGGATTTGTACTGGTTGACTTGAGGTTCACATCAACCATGTCTTCTTGCTTAGCTGACGATAATGTCTCCATTCCTGGCAAGGCTGCAGCAATTTTCCTAAATAGTGGCTGCAATTGTTGCAGCAAAATGAGTTAACCAGCCATGTGAACAAATCTACAGCTATGGAACAGAAATTTTAACTGACAACAATAAAATACTGTTTTCATTTGTCAAATTCAGAATTATGTAAATTCCATTTCATCATAGAACCGAGATGTTCATTAAGAAAGACATTGTCACTTACCTTTATATTGAAGCCAGCCTTTGCACTGGTTTCAATAAACATGACATTTAGTTCCCGCGCTTTAGCTTCTCCCTCCTCTATTGAAACTTGCCTGTTAATAATATGGGGCAAAGAGCCAATCAATTAAAAACAAAAAAGAGCAACAGAAAAGGGAATATGTACAGAACTCTTAACCTACAGACAAGTCCTTGAGATAATCCCTTGATAAGATTATTTGCAGCATGAGATTTAAAATTAAAAATAGGAAAAATATAGATTTAAGATCTACTAATCATGTATAAAGCAGGAATAAGGGAAAATAATGTATGGGAACCTTTTTTCAACAAGGTCAGTTTTATTCCCAACAAGAACAATGATAACATCACTCCCACGCTCAGTCCGAACCTCCTCAATCCACTTTGCAGTATTAAGGAAGGACTGCCTACCTGAGCATAAAGAAAATGTGGGACATCAAGTGAGCAAACAAATATTTTGCATAGGCTGAGAAAAAAAAAATCATATGAATATATGATGAAGCTGCTAATAAGCAAAATCTCAATTTGGACTATGTTTCTTCAAACTAAGCAAGCTTTTCATCAAATGAAAAGGAATCCATAAAGATTAGATAGCCTACTTGCAACATCATACACAATAACAGCAACAGATGAGTCCCTGATGTAGCTTGGTATAAGACTCCTAAATCTCTCTTGCCCTGCAGTATCCCTTTTTGCCATCACAGAAGTAGAACAATTTAAGAAACATTTGTAAAAAAAACAAATATCAATCCAATAACAGATGCAGCATATGTAGCATATATAAATTAACAGTGTTATCGAGAAGGTAGTATAATATTATTCCAGTGTAAATAATATGTATCACATACTACTTAGGAAGACTATACATCGATATTCTATAAGATTAGCTGAAGAAAAGTTTCTAGTGCAACTAGAAAGATAACATCAGTTTGATGTCAAGATAAGAACTATGGGAAGAAAGAAATTGCACTTAATCAGATCAGCAAGCTATCATAAGTTGGTCAAAACTTAGCATCAATACAATACATCTTATGTACAAGAGATGGGAAGAGAATACTAATCAAGAATTTGCCAATACAAATGGATGCTTAAGAAGTGAAATTATATGCCGCATATTGGAAATGCAATAAAAGCCTCAAAAAAATCATTTATTCAGAAGCATAACTTAAATCAAGAACTTTTCAATACAAATGGATACTTGAGAAGTGAAATTATATGCCGCATAAAGGCGCATATTGGAAAAGCAATAAAAGCCTTTAAAAAATCATTTATTCAGAAGCATAACTTAAATCAAGAATTTGTCAATACAAATGGATGCTTGATAAGTGAAATTATATCCCACATATTGGAAATGTGATAAAAGCCTCAAAAATTCTTCTTTTTTTTTTTAAGCATCACAACGAAGAAATATATTAATCAAGAAGGTGTTGAATACACATAGGAGGAGTGGACTCCGAAATTGAAGCATAACTTAAATCAAGAATTTTTCAATACAAATGGATGCTTGAGAAGTGAAATTATATGCAGCATAATGAAAATGTGATAAAACTTAAAAGTCTCAAAAAGTCATTTATTCAGAAGCATAACTTAAATCAAGAATTTGTCAATACATATGGATGCTAGTGAAGTGAATTATACGCCGCATATTGGCAACGCGATAAAAACCTCAAAAAATCATTTATTCAGAAGCATAATGTAAATCAAGAATTTTTCAATACAAATGGATGCTTGAGAAGTGAAATTATATGCCGCATATTGGAAACACGATAAAAGCCTCAAAAAATCATTTATTCAGAAGCATAACTTACCAAAGCTGCAGTCTTACGGTACGATCTTCAAGGTACATTGTCTTTGACAGGAAATCAATGCCAATTGTTGCCTGAAAGATTGTTAAAGTGAATTTAGTGCGAAAACACAGTAAGTTTTCCACTAGCTGTAAGTAGATTCTACAATTTAGTTCACAAGGCCAATAGCAATGATACTTGTCCAAATAATAAATTCAAATACAATTATCAATGAGGGAAGTTCTGCTTGATTAATGTTGGTGTTCTTTCCACTCTGTTAAGTTAATGTACTATTCGATTATTTGCAGATCATACTTTCTACAGATACAAAAGCCACTACCAAAAGGTTGTCACTGTTAAATTGATCTGAACACTGAAGTGTCTGATTGGTGGAAATTCCTGGTTAAGGATCCGAAAATACTACAGTCTCAGACTTCAACACAAAATTCCTAGCAGACTAGAATGAGAAAACAAATACATTCAGATCATCAATAAACTAAATGCCAACTTAACAAAGAGACCATTTAAGTTCCAACAAAAATCAGTAAATCGAACGGAATGCAGGAGACGCGGCCAAGACGATCAGCGAAAAAAATGCACAAGTAATCGAATTTAACTAACTTCAACGGTAAAAGCTTAAATCAAACTATAATAAACTAATCGCAGGCGCATTCACCTGGTATGTGTTGTCGAACTTGTCGTACATAAAGCGAGTGATGATACTGGTTTTGCCGACAGACTGGTCTCCTAAGAAGACGAGCTTGTACTTGGCGAGGGCGGAAACCGGAGCCATCAATCTGATCAACGGGAGTGGCTTCTCAAACCGGACTTGGATCGGAACGGATCGGATCGGATAGGATCAGGATTTTCCGACGGAGGATTTGAGATCTCGTCGGAAAATGACGGTAGACACGTTTGGGGGAATCAGAACGGGAGAGCTTGTCTACGTCCGATGTATTCCTAATCGTTGATTGAATAATGGGCGGAGGAATAAATATTCTTCAGGTTCTGAATTTGCAGTTCGGATCGGGTTGGGCGAGGGGGACGAAACCGGCATTAAAAGAGTTCTTGTCGGGTTACACATCAGTCATCACGTTGGTCTCGCCTATCTGTCTCTGATTTGCTACCCTGGAAAATCGAAATAATCAAATATTTACTATATCGGGAGGGTCTCTTGGATATTTGTATTTTTTAAATGTTGTATCGATAAATTTAAAAATTCACATTACTCAACTATATAATTACGGAGTACTTAATTATAAGAATTGAAAAAATATAACTCAACTAATCATCACTATCATCAAATTGGGTTAGTAGAGCAGAACAATCTATTAAAAAAATCTCCAATACACTCTTTTGATGATAAAATACAGGTTAGGCATGCCTAGCTCGTCAATTTCTTTTAACTACCAACCTTTTTTTTTTATAGAAAGTATACAAGAAGTTAATAGCACAAAAAAAAAAAAAAAAAAGTTAATAGAGCAATGGAGGGGAACAAACTGATCAACTTCATAAAACTTTAGGTAAAATGCAAAAATACAAAAATAATGATATCAAAGGTTTGGAGTGCTGAAAAATGGTGGTGGCAAGTCAGCAACTTATTACTAGACCCGACTCGTAACCATTTGAAAATTAATAAATATAATAAAATACTCCGTATTAATTTAAAGAATTAATAGTTAGATATAAAATAGTTGAGATAGTTAAAATAAATATTAATACAAAGTTTTAAAGTTAATAATAAATTCATATTATCCACTCAAAAATACAAATACTTTTTAATTATTAATATAGAGAGGTTGTCTCATGACTCGCTAGCCGATCTCACTTATTGACGGGTCTCTAAATCTCCAACCCACTTTTATATTATTGTGTAATAGGATAGGTTAAAGCATATTTTGACAGCGAGGCTGATGGGCAGTAGCTGGATTGTGGGGTTTGGGGCAAATTATACATTGGATAAATGTCTACCTTGCATTGTAGATTTTGATATAAAAATAACATTCAGATTTTGTATCTGTAGTTGAAACATTCTGTTTGTATGTGCATTGTGATTTTATGTATTTTGACATTTTCTAATGTTTGAGTACGCTGCTGAAATCATAAAAACAATAAACGATTGATCTATTAGATGATTCAACAAAATAAAGTAAAGTGCATAAATATAAATGGCAGAAAGTAAAATGAGACAAGTATTGGTTACCCAGTTCGATACAGCTTGTATCTATATCTGTGGGACTACCATCAATGCGTCCAATCCAATATCTCCAACACCAATTATATAGAAGGTAAGAGATGATACAATCTCACACAATATGATCCACACACGGTAACTACCCAACTGCAAAAAGGCTATAGCAGATTGTCGGACTCGGATATCTGCGCAACCAGAAGTCTAAAACGTCCCATCTTGGAGAGCTGCTCTGTTGCTGCCCGTTTCGCTAATTCACTATACACTTCACCACAGCTGCATGATCTTCATGTCCAAAAATTAAGCATCAGTGACTTTCTTCTCAAATTATTACTTCGTAAATCCTTCTCAAGTTATTTCTTCGCAAATCTACAAAACTTATGCCTTGAGAAGATGAATATATTAAAGTAAGTCTTTGTAAAGCATGTGAGAGAATGTTTGTGATTCAAGTATTGAACTATTCGTAGTAGTGTATGTCATAATCTTGAATAAACTCCCTTATATATATATACTTTGATAGACTAGGTAGATCAGTAATCTTAATTTGAATATCCAAGTAAGAGATTATTGTCTCACTTATTGTGTAGTAAATGCTCTGTCAGATCAACGCGGATAAGTAGGGGAAGTTCAATGGGTAGAATCTAAACGCTATGACGTAGTGTATGTTCAAACAGGTCTTCACTTTAATATGTGACACACACAAAAAACTAAAGTCTATATAATTTACCATAATAATTCAACTAATTACAAGTTGAGGTTTAGACTTAAAACACTAACATACAGAATCTATTAACTGTAGATATATAATGTGTTAACTGAATGTACAATTTTTTTTCAGAGTTCACAGTGCAATATGAACAATGGTTCATGGTATAACAATTGCTGGATTGGGGGCATGATATAATTATCTAACAATACAGGGACAAGATAGGAAATTAAAATCCCGAAACTATTCTGTGTGTTTGAGTTTTCGGCCGGGTCGAGCACGAGGCAGTAGTACTCAAGCCTATCGATACAGTGAGAGAAGAATTTCAGAAATGGCGTCGGCGTTGAGATCGGCCGTGCTCCGTCACGTTCGTTTGCCAGTTTCCCAAGCCCTTACGGCGAGGGGATCGATTCTGAGCTCCGCCCGATGGATGTCTTCGCACGACGACCACCTCAGCAAGGCGGAGGTGGTTGAAAGAGTCCTCGACGTCGTCAAGAGCTTCCCTAAAGTCGATCCTTCCAAGGTCTCAACTTCCATTCCCCTTTATTTTCTCTGTTTGTTAACTCCAATAAGATCTAACGCCCTGGCAAACCGCTAATTTAGCTATGAATCCTGAAAATCTTTGAATGCTGATTCATATTTAGGTACTAGGTTAAAATTTGTGAAGTTTATTGCAATTGTTGATTCGAAGGATTAGCAATTATGTATTGTTGAACCATTATCCGTTAGGCTTGTTTTGGAGCTTCTTGTGTTATTGGGGTAACTGGAAAATTCTTTTATTTTACATCACTTATTATAAAATTTTAGCTGATTGTCAGAATGACTTTTTCTTGTTCATATTTGTGCTTATTGATCAATCATAAGGAGAATCTGCAATTGAAGCTATAGTGAGTTGATAGTTAATATGCAGAATGGTTGTTTTTCAAGTTTCGTTTCCTCACTGAATTTGGTGCTCTTAGCTGAGTTATAGGTTTGTTGTCATAAACATTGATTTTCATTTTATTTGAAAAGGGTGGAATATCAATTAAAATGGATTTGGATGGAAACATTGGATTTTAAAATGCTTTCCCACAAAAGGCGAAATCCCTCGGCCCAAGGGCAGATCTTAAAATTCTAATCAGATAGTTACCATGGGAAGTTGTGATTTTTAGACATCTTTCAGTTGTTAGATGACAATTTCCCTATGTGGATAAATGTTTAGTTAGGAATACTAACAGTAAATGGTAGACTTGTGGGTCGACCAGTAGAACAAATGATATTAACTATTGATGGTGTTATTAAGGGGGAAGTGTGCCTTTTTCCCTGAATTGATTTTTTTTTTTTTTAATGTAATGTGTTTATTTGTTTATTTGGTATATTAGGAGAGTGCGGGGGGTTGAAGTACATCTAGGAGGTCTCATCTTGAACAATGAGCAAAGTGTATGCTCTTATTATTGATTGGTGATCTTTGTCACTACAGTGCCTTGTATCCAGGGAAATTGCAGAAAATCCTTGTAATTGTTACAAATAATTAGACTGTTTGGAGTGTTGAAGCATCTAATTGATATGAACCACTGAAGTTCCAAGCAAATGTAGGCCAGATAGGTTTTCTTTTGGGAGTTTGAGGTTATCCATTATATAGTTCTACCTCTCAATCTGGCACAATGTTTTACAGTAACAATGTAATGATGTTTTCCTTATGGCTTAAGTGAAATTCGGCAACTAGGAGACTAGAAGTCGTAGTTCCAAGTCTTCTCTTGCTGATGAATATTAATTTATTCAAATTTTCTTGTACTGTCACGGTGTCACCTGTGATTTATTATGTCCTACTATTACTGTAAGCAGATAAATTTTTTATTATAAACAATGTAGCTTTTCTGTGTTCTAATTTAATGGGTGGGTGGGTGGTGCATTAGTAAGGGTGGCAACACATTCAACTGAAATAGCAAAGTACTTGTTGACTAAAGTGCATTTATATGCCTGTCAGAGAGCACCAAGCTTTATGAAAACAAGATTTTATTTTCACTTGGAATAGTAAAAAAGAAATGAAGGGTTCATAAGAAAATTTTTTATTCATTCATATTTCATATAGTTTAAAATCTAATCCGTGTTTCTTGTGAAATTGTGCAGGTGACTCATGAAGTCCATTTTCAGAAGGATCTGGGCTTGGATAGCTTAGACAACGTGGAGATCGTAATGGCTCTAGAGGAAGAGTTCAAACTGGAGATTCCAGACAAGGAGGCTGATAAGATTGACTCCTGTGCACTTGCAATCGAGTATATTTCTAACCATCCTATGGCAGGTTAAGTTTAAGCACCATTTCTCGGGGTTGGATTTTCTTTGAAAACAGTAGTACAGTCTGCCCCTTTTTGTTTTGCTTATAAGCTAAATCCATTAGGTGGAGGTAATAATCATACTATTCGACAGGAGTTCTATGAACTTCAAACTTCATTCATTTTTCAACATGCTACGCGTTCTTTCCTCCAGAGATTTTTGCTTCCCTCAATTGTCATGCAATGTATTTTTGCAGCCATTCATGGACACATGTTTTATACTTTTTGTCTTTGGCCTAGAACAATAACTTACATTTTGCACCAATTTTTGGACTGTTAGAAACTCATTCTGTATTATTTTTCTTGTATTCAACTTTGGATGGAAAGACAGTTCAACAAGAGTGAATCCAATTGGAGATTAATGCCATTAAAAGCATTTCATATAAGTTGGATATGTACATTTAAAGTCCATTTTGAAAATTTGAAGAATTCTATAATGTCATAAAGAGTAATATAGTATTACAAAAAAAGGTACAAATATTTTTTTAAATATATAAGCAATATTAAATGTGGATAATGATTTTTTGCTCAAGCTACTTAGTAGCCTAACTTTATAGAACTTTAAGAAACTTATCAAAATACTTTGCACACTAAAGACCAAATCTCTAGCTTTAATGATCCCCACATCTTGACCCGACAAGATTGTAGAGGCATAAATCACTACTTGGAATTGCCATTACAAGAGGGGTTTGATGAAATTCTACTAATAGGGAATATAGAGTATGATCGAATGTATTTGAACGAGACCTGTTTGAGCTAATCATCTTCGACTATTGTTAACCCTATCTTCCAATCATGATTCCGGACTCGAATAAGCGATCAATAACTACACTTTAACTCGCATCACACTAACTATTCCCAATTGGACTTGATCCACCATTTTAGACACTTCTGACCACCCTTCTTTTATTTACCGATCTCATAAATAATTAGAATATTCATATGGGTTCATACACACAAGACTACAGAACTATTAACCCAACTGTACCAACTGTATACCTCAGTATTTGTCACATCACCTATACATCACCTATACAATTGTTATGACTCAATGGTGCATGAGCCCAAATACCTATTAACTTCCGCTGGGAATGTTTTATGTTGCTATTTACAAATGATTGCACTCTAACTCTGAGGAAAGTTAATTGGAGTGATAAATATATTGTAAGATGTTTCATGTAGTTGTTTACCGTTTTACAAAGGAGGGGTGAAAGTTCAGAGAAGTTAATCAAACACAATCTCAATTCTTACCATAAATTATCTTTATATATTTTTAACAAGGAGGTTATAGGATCCATAAGTAATGATTCATAACTATCTTTAATTTATGATTAATCTTATTAGTTAAGTAACCATATCATGGATCATTGATCTAATAGTCCAGTGACCTTATTTAACCTAACATTTTAGATGTGTCACAACTCACATTTATACTTATGAATTGTATTGCCAATGTTGTAGTAGAAAATGTCACCGTTACCCTTATGAATTGATGAAATGGAAATCTTGATTTCCTAGCATACATTCATGTAAAGAAACCAAGAATCGACAAACAAATAACCAAAACCAAGGCGAGTAACAACGCATCATCATGAATATATCACCGCAATCTCAATGCGCTTTCCCTTCCTTAATCAGATGCATAACAGACAGCGCCATAGCCGACAACTGGAAAGTAGCGTTATTCCTCTCCGACAACGGCGACACACCGCCGCAGCCGCCGCCGTGGCGGCGGCTGCGGCCGAACAAATCCTCGCAGTCCGCCGCCGCGTCCATGACGGCGGAGAGCTTAATGTTGGCGTCGCCATATTTCTTATCCCTGTAAGCGCTCAACGCGCCTCCCACGTCAGGGGCGGCGTCCGTGTACATCTCGTAGCAGTGATCAATACATTTCCTCAAATCGTGCTTCACTTTCCCGCCTTTCACCAAACCCTGGATGTGGTGGCGCGTGTCCGTCACGTTGGTCATGACGAGCTTGATGCACGTGGTCCCGATGCGGCGCAGCGTGGCGCATTGCTTCGCCGGCTTCGCCTGCAGGGCGGAGGTGCAGAAGGCGTAGTTGATGTTGGGGTCGGTCTTGGCGCTGATTTTGCAGGTCTTGTGGATCAGGTGGGTTTGCTTCTCCTTCTCATTGGTGCCATGGATGATGAATGGGAAGATGGAGAAGGAAAGTAGTAGGAGAATGATGAGTGAAGATAAAGTTGCCATTTTTTTTGTTCAATTCTTCTCTTATTGGAATATAAGAGATGTTCTTGCTAGCTTCTATCTCGTGATGCCATTTATAGGTGAAAGTATGGGTTTTGGGAGATAAAATAGGATCCACTTTAGTTCTATTTTGTCTCCTTGACACGTACAATTGTAAGATTAATCTGAATTTGACTAGGCCACACTCACTAAACTTAAGCTTTAAGTCTTTATGTAATAGTTCATAATATTTCAGCCACTACTGAAGATGTGTACATGTGCACGGGTAATAAACCTTACGCTTGTTTAATAGTTTAAAATATTTAAGCTACTACTTGAGGGTGTGTGGAGGTACTAAGTAAACCATACTCTTGTATAATAGTTTGAAATATTTTAGCCACTACCTAGGGTGTCCGAGGATACACGGGGTAAACCATACTCTTATGTAATATCCTATACCTATAATATTTCAACCATTACCTAAGGGTGTGCAAGAGTGCACTGGATAAGCATTTGTGTAAAAGTTCACAAATTGTGCATGTCGTACAAGAAGACCATGAGTAAAAGGCTCAATTGATAAAGTGTTGCGAGAATTTGAGAATCATATTTCACTCATTCAAAAATGTGTGAGAATATTTTAATTTTTATAATGGAATTTCAAAAAAAGTATAATGGAAATGGAGATTTATAGGGAATAATAGAATCAATCATTAAATAAACAGCCAAAAAAAGCTACGTGTGTTGTTACAGCTTACAATATAAGGGGTTGGTTTCAGCAATGCCATGATTATTTATACATCACATTAATAATTATGACTAGAAAATATAAAAAATAATTATAGTTTTTAAAATTAAGGCTCTTCGTTTTTTGGTTGTTTGTTCATTTTCAATTTTAATGATTCTTTCATATAACTGGCAATGTTTACGTATTCCAAACGTATTTATACCAAAAAGGTTTATTATAACCACAGTTTGGGGTTATTGATAAGTAGAATACTAATTTAATTGTAAAGTCGAAGGTTCTCGATGATATTAAATGTCATATGCGAAAAAGAACAAATGATAATTTCAATTAGAATTAAATAATTTTACAAGAGAATGATAAAGTAAATTAGTAAACTATCTACAAAATACAATCATTTTAGACCGAATTGAACTTAATCAATTTGAAAATCCTACCATATATGATTCATACTCACTAAAAATATCATGTGTGATGGATTCCATTGAGAGAGAGTTGACAATAATCGAATGCATGACCTTCAAATACAAGAGAATTATCTTCTATCCACTCTTGTTAATTGCCTTTTAGAATTATGAAATGCAAGAGGAATAACATATATAATTGTTGGGATGAAATAGTAAGATATATACTCCTTACATATACAATCATATCCTAATTGATATGACAAGAATCAAGAATGTATCTAATCTCTATATTATACATAGCCATAGAAATTTTATAAAGTGATAGCAGATTCCACTTGTTTGGAATCAAATTCGGTTTTCTTTGTGACCAAACATTGAAAACCACGTAGAAAGGTTAACGCAGAGACTACAAAGGCAAAAAATATTCTTCAAGGTGTTGAATTCGTGAGGCTCTAGTAAGATTGGTTATCATATACAAATAGTGAAAAATTGACATCTTTGACAAGCTAGTGGAAGAGTGGAAGACTTTGTGTTATAATGGCTGAATAAGGAACGTCGCACTAAAATGCTATTGATGAGTTTAATATGATAGCTCAGAGTTGAGTGGTTACTGCTTAGGCCGATCACAATACATGTTAACCTTTGAAGACCAATCACAATACATCAACGATCATGGTCCACACAACAATCTGTGAGCCATGATCCACTATATAGTAACTGGAGAGTTTCTCACAGGTCTTGTCCAGTCATTATACTGTGGACCGCGATCTGTGGATCATGGTCACAAAACGACATCGTTTTAATAAGTGGAAGAAACGACCCCCGTAAATCTCCGTAACTGATACTACAGTTTATCTCAAATAATATTACAATTGTGTTGGACTGATACTGCAGTTGTGTTGAAAGGGAACTGTAGTTGTCCGGAACGGAAGCCGTTTCATCCGTCTAGAACTGCAATTGTGTTGAACTGATACTGCAGTTGTGTTGAGGCCGTTTCATCTGTCTGGAACTGCAATTGTTGTTGAACTGATGCTACAATCGTGTTGTAAGGAAACTGCAGTTGCGTGAAACAGAGACCGTTTTCATCCGTTTGTTTTCATTAATCAAAACTACATCATTTTGTCACTTGGACCATAATGCTTGGTGGACCACGGTCCACAGTAAAATTTGTGGATCTCGTCACTTAAAACATAAAATATAATGAAGTAATGGACTATATATAAAGCCCAAACTTTAAACCATAAAAAAATTAAAAATGCACAAAATTATTTCGGGTTTCGGCCCAAAAAAGAAGCCCAAACATTAAACCCGAAAAACCCTGCTTTTGAGTTTTGACATGTTTCGTAATCAGTCAGAGTCACAGATAAGGAACGCTCTTTCTCCATTTCAGCACCTCTGCTCCCCCTTCGGTGGCCGCCTCGTCGGCGAAATGGCCAACCTCCGGACGGCAATCGACGCCGCATTCTATGACCTCAACGTCTCCACTTCCAGAACCCTAGACGGCATGGTCCGCTCCATTCCCGGCGATCCTATTCCGATGGACGGTTCTCGAGCCAGCCGAGTCCTCAGAATTCAGCAGCTCTCTCTCCTCGGAAATGGCTTTCCTCTCGGACTCGTCCCGTCTTTCTCTCCTCCGTCTAAGAAGGAACTCGGCCCCTTAGCTCTCCAGACCGTCTTTTTCAAAGCTGCCATTTCCAAATGGTACCGTTGTTCTCTACGCCCCTTAGAAATGAAATGTTATTTTCTCCGTTCATATTTGGATTCTTCGTGATTTTAAATTACATTAGCATAGAGTAGAGTTGACGTTATGTGGAGTTGTTGATGCTAAGTTCATGTGAATTGTAGGTAATTAAAGGCTTAGTACTTACATATTCATTATTCACTGTATTAATACTTGTTTCCTTGGCAAATTAATTGGGTGGAGATTCTCTGTTGATTGAAAGAACAAAAAGAGGAGCAAATAGCAAATAGATTGATGTAGCAGACTTGATTCTATTTCATGTTCATGAGTTTAGATTTTAGAATTTCAATCACTCCTGTATGCAGGAAAAATGTTTGAAGTGACCTTGTTGTATTGTTAGTTGTTCTTCATTTCACTCCCGATTGTTAGCAGAACCATTGTATAAAGTAGCTGTTACTCAAGTATATTGTATACTGTATCTTTGGTCTTTAACGATTCTAGCTACTTCTTGATTGCTAAAATGTTCAACCTACAAAGTTTCGTAAGCCTACCTCATGCTCATCTTGAGTTGATGATTGTTTTCATTTTGTTCTGTATCCTTCTCTCCCCCATTGCCGAATTAATGTTTCTGCGAAATTTTCTTCTCTTATTTTCAACTCATTGCATGCCAAGTAGTCCATGACATGTGGTTAACACTTTATATTTTCTAGGTGGGTTGGATTAGTGGGCCAAGTTCGTCCAAAGAAACTGATATCTAAATTAAAAGCGGAAATAGAGGTCATCAAAGCAGATATACGTAAAATAACTGATGATGATGACTGGGAGTTTGAACTTCCGATATTCCTGCCGATATTCAAGAATCTGCATAAGTGTTTTTTGGACAAATCATTTTATTCGCTCGGTGTAAACTCGCACATACCCCTGACGGATTCATCTTCCATATTGTTGAGCATGGAGCAGCCTGGTGAGGAGGGCTGCCGCCGCATGAAGGCAATGTATATGCATAAGGCAAGAATCTAACTTCTTTAGTTTGTTATCTGCTGGAATCAATTATTGTTTCTTTCCTTTGGTAATTGATTTCTCTTAAATCTTGTGCTATATTGTTCTACTTTGTCGTGTCTCCTTGGTCCGTTGTAATTCTTATTTCTACATACACATAAGCGAATTGCCTATAAGTCTATAACAGATGAACTCAATATTCATTATGAATAAGGGTTAGTTGGGACTGTCATTTCTGTTGTGGAAAAGAAAATCTATGAAATGATGTTAGTTTCTGGAACTATTTTTTAGCATGTGCAACCCCGTTATTACATCATTATCATATGCTCCTATACTTATGTCTAAATTTATACTACTTTAACAGTTTAACGGATATTGCATTTAATCATTTCCTTTTCTTCCAGCTTTCTGATCATGATGTTACTTTGGAAGCAGCATGGCCTGAGCGATTCATAGACCACAAAGGAAGATATTGGGATATTCCAGAGTCAATATCCTTGGACTGCTCCTCACTTGATGATTTAACTGGATGGAAATATCGATTTGGTATCCATAAAAATAGTGGCCAGCCAGTTGCAGTTGATAACACTGATGATGCAGTGCATCCTGCTCTGATGCCAGGTCTATGCGCAAAAGTTGCCTTTTCATATGAGAAGCATAAAGACCTCTGGAGAGAGGTGGAGAGAGAAAAGGATGTCCTTATACGGACAGAGAAAGGACTATATTTCAGACCTGCTTATGATGTTCGTCTAAGGGAGCCTCACGCAAAAATATCTGGAATTATTGGTAACTTGCAATAGTGAAGTTGCATCATTCATTTGTTTTTTTTATTCCCTGAAAGTATGATACCTAATTATCTGGAGTTGGGTTATTTTCTTGACTCAGTTTGACCATTCCTGGCAGGTGGAACTTGCGCTGCATGGGTTGGTGGTGGAAATAACTCTCTCATTACAGAATCAAGGGAGGATAGAGAGAACACTCCTTACTCTAGGAGGCGCCCCTTTGGTGTTGATTTATTTGGCTCATTTTGCTACACTCTCCAGCATGGCAAATTCAGAAAGCGATATAACGACCTCACCAGAATAGATGCTCGCTTGGACGTCTCTTCTGCTGTAGCAATAGCCAAACGGGTTTCAAGAATTTTCAGAAGTGCTTCCAACACAAGAGATTCACTGTCTACCCCCAGGCTGAACTTGATCTTTCAGCAGCAGGTAAAATTATTTTTTGAAGTTTGAATGAACACCCTATTAAGTTTTTCTCAGTAAATATGAATTAATCACGAAATATGCACTTCATCCCTGAAATTCTTGAAATATGTTTGAAAAATATTGGGCAAATATTAACTTTTGTTCTCTAAATCTCAACATGCCATATTATATGCTGACCAGTAAACCAACTGATGTTGGCATCGAGGCATAAGCATTAAAGTAACCGTTCAAGAGATGCATTCCTTATATTGAATGGAGTATATAAATTCTCTAAATTCAGTGAATCACTTATAGCAATAACACAGAATCCACGAGTGTAATCATGCCTACTGGATTTAAGTAATGCAGAAAAGTACTTAATGTGCTATCTTGCAAGAGATAATTTGTTTCTTGAATCATACAATGCAGGTTGCTGGGCCGATCGTGTTTCGATTAGACTCAAGGTTTTGTATTGATTCAATATATGGGGTACCTGTCCCAAAATTAGAAGATTATGTGCTTAGCTTGGACTACTCTCTTAGACTGCTGCATTCTGGGAAAGTGGTGGCATGGTATTCTCCTAAGAGGAAAGAGGCCATGGTTGAGTTGCGGCTATTTGAGTTTTGAAAATCCACTTCTTGTTTAACTACTTTTTTGTAGTTAGGGTGGTTATGTTCGTTTGTATTCAAGCAATTATATTGCCTGTGACTTTCACAAGGCTTAATGTTAACATGAAACTCTTCAAATACTCCCATTCTTTCCTTTTGATGCCAAATTTCAAGATTTTTTTATGGTATTGACAAACTATATTACACGGAGATTCAGTTTAGTTCGATTTACTTTCTCAAGAACCCGGAAGCATATTCATGGAGTCTAAGATAGCTCTTAATATCCATAGAGTCTAAGATATTAACTAGCAAAGTTAAAAAACTAGGATTATTAAATTATAGAGTCTAAGATATTAACTAGCAAAGTTAAAAAACTAGGATTATTAAATTATTAGTAACCGTTACTAATCAACTACAAACTTTTTTACACTAGATTATACCAGATATTGTAAACTTTCTTAAGATTTTATAAGTCAAATCAAAGTTTTGATTATTGTTGAGTAATTTTCAATTTTTTGGTCTAGTTCACTTTTTTTTTTTGGTGGAGGTGGG
>NC_044919.1:2103205-2135403 GCF_003576645.1 Ipomoea triloba | reverse complement strand
GGGGGGGGGGGGGGGGGGGGGGGGGGGGGTGGGGTTTCGGTGACAAAGGAAACCTACAACTACTATTCATTGGATAAATTCCATCTTGTGACCTTATCTAGCAAAGAACCACGAGATAAATCAACCTAAGTTGCCTATAATTGGCCGGTTCGAGCCAAGAAAGGCAAGAAGGCTACGATTCGAACCCATAGCCTTCTGATTACGGGTTTGTATGGTTAACCATCTTGGCTATATTACCTCGATTGAGTTCACTTTTGAATACCTGGTAAAAAGGGATCAAATACTACATACATGACAGAATGGGCAATGAAAGCAAACAGCTCTTAAGCCAAAATACTATGTATATTGACCAAACAGAGGATGAAAATAAACATATTTAAGTTCAAAATCTAGTCTTGATGTTCAATGACATGACAAAGCCAGAAATACATGAGGCTGCGTGTCGTCGTCTCCTGAGTTAAACCGGAGGCAGCGATCCCGCACAAGTACAACTCGAAACACTAATGACACAAAAAATAGCATGTCTGCATTGCCTTTGTAAGTGCAATCTATTCGACCACGGCCAACAAGTCACTCTCTTTACAGAAAACATGCCTTTCCTCGGTTCCCAAGTTCACCTAGCAGAAAATCAGGACAATTCTGTTTCAGTCATGCACAATTCACACCGACACTTGGTTTGATTCAAAGTAACCTCAAAACAGAGTTTGTTCTAGATTCCTAGTATCCTTTGACCACATTTCTAACAATGTAGGTTCAAGAACGTGTTTATATGGAAAATATCATCATAATAAGAACGACATACCTCATAAGCATTCACGTCGGAGAAAAGAACCTGTGCAAAATAAGTATTCCAATCAGATAAACATAGCTATAAAACCCGCGAAAATCAAACAATGCTCCATTCTGCATACTTTCCACCTTATACGAATGTACTTATGTACTACTTGGGTACTTTCCATTGCCATAGGCCATAACCACAACAATTTGGCTTAACGAATCAAAGTGTCATAAAAGCTTACCTTCTTACCAGCCTCCACTTCAGAAACCTCGGTTCCGACAGTGAGAATCTACAAGAATATATATTCATTTTTTTGGTTAAGCATCAAAGTAATATCAAACTCTAATATGTAAAAGCGAACAATACTAATTGAACTCTACACTACCCACCTCTCCCATAAGATACCGTTCAAACTTCACCGCAGATTTAGGGAGCAAAACGCCTCCAGCAGATTTCTGCACAACAACCCCATGCATTAAAAACAACACTTTTCTTTTTGTAGCTCCAAACTATCACATAGCAGAAAATGCATTCTAATATTCATAGGTTTTTTATGGTCCATACATACATATGTGCATTAGTAGAATACATGAATCATTGAATCAATGTTGCTTATGCTATACTTCCCACTATATTGAGCAAAACAGGTCAGCAAACAACAACACACAATCCTAAATGACAACAAAATGCACTATGTTCCAGAGTTAAAATTTGACAGAGATAAGGATGTCTTATAACATAGTATAAACTATAAAGTCTAGCATGTATAAATAAGGAGAATTTCAACAGAATCAAACTGAAATTTAAAATAAAAAAAAAGATTAAAGAATACCTCAGGCAACTCCTCTAACCTTATCAAGACTCTATCAGCTTGTGGCACAACCTGCAAGCACAGACAACAAATCCCCCTTAAATTCATTGTTTTCCCATAAAATTTAACCAGAAATCAACTACCAATTCGAATAAAACTTGGGAAAAACACAGAAAATTCAAGGAGATGATATCAAAGCAAAACCTTTGTGGGTTCCCATTTTTGGGAAATGGCATTAACTCTCAGAGAATTTCTCCTCAGACCTATTCCTTCAAAACCAAAAGAAGAGCATGAAAAACAAGTTTTTTTTTTTTTTTTGGGATAATGCCCAAATAAAAAGGAGTAATTAACTAATTATTGACTAAGTTATGGGGTGTAAAGAAATACCAACGGGTCTGGGGGCGGGGGATAGAGAAGGGATGTTAATTGGTTGAGAAGTGAAGGGTTTTGCTAAGGAAAGAAATGCAGACGCCATGGATAAGGAAGGTAGGTGCAGAGAGATGAAAAATTGCGACGGAGAGCTCAGGAGTGTAGACTCTAGAGTGTTCGAAACTGGGTTTTACGAATCTGGAAACCAGGTTTTAAGGTTCTGGTCGTTCGCACGTTAAATTTGGGCCTGAAAGAGATTAAAACGGCCCAGAAAATGATGCATCTTGCAATCCAATGCTTAGAATTTGCTTCGAGCAAGATTCTTGTATAAATTAGGAGTTCAATTCTTAATAATTTTTTTTTTTTTTTTTATATATTAAAACTGTCGTACAAGATTTTTTTAGTCTAACATATTTTTTCTGACAAAAAATGGGATCACTCACTTTATGCGTCTCACATCTCGAACTAATAAGATTGTGGAACGATAATTCATAGTGACTCAACTGATCAAAAGAAGCTACAAGTTTACTCATTATATGTAAGATTGTAAGAAGTCTTCCTTATCTTTTTTATGATTTTTGAATTAACACATTTATTTACTTCAATATTGAATTTTGAATTTTACAAATATTACTTCAATAAGTTCTTTTTTTTTTTAAAGGTACTTCAATAAGTTCTTAATCGCCGCAATTGAAAGTATGAGAAAAGGTATCATATTAGGTCACTATATTCCATTTTTATGATAGTCACACTCAAATTACTTTGAATTTCGTCATGCAAAAATCTGTATTCCAACATAAACTTAAACTTGTAAATTGTAATCAATAACTTATAACTGTACTACTACACTAATAGTAACACTCACACTCAAACTCTAAGCAAAAAGTGAAGAACTTTGAAATGTATCAACGAAAATGGGAAGGCATTTCAATGGTACTGGGGTCTGCTGACACTAGTCATTAGATGTCATTAACGACAATGAGAATGGGATTTAGCAAAATCTTGGCTATAATCATTCCCAGAAAGAATTCAATTAACAGCTAACTGGGACCACCTTCTCTTCTTTTCTTCCTCGATCTCTGCAAACACTCAATAATTTGGCTTATTTCTTGTCTACAACAGCTAGTACAACTATAACCCAAAAAAACCCTTTTTTTTTTCTTTTTTTTTGTTTCAAAACCCCATTTTTCTCTGATTAAAGGAAACCCCTTTTTTGACCCACATTTCTCAGAAAAGAACCCACTTTTTGGGCTTAGGTCTGGGGATTCTTCTTTGGCTGGTGGCTTACTGGCCTGGTTTTTGAGGATGGTGAAGAGGATTTGCTGCTTTCAGAATATTATTGTTCTCTCTGGGCTTCTACTTCTAGTGTGCTCCAAGGACCATGGTAAGATTATATTTCCTTTATTTTTTTTTATTTTTTTTTTCTGCACTCAGTTGTTGTTCTCATTGATAGTTTGCTGATTGTATTTGTTATGGTTATCTGAAGATCTATTATCAGTATTATGGCTGCCAGTTTTTCTTTGTATGATTGATATGTTTGAAAACAGCCTAGTTTTGGGTGGGCATTTTCTTGCTTTTTAGCTGCTTGGGGGTATCTAGTAGCTAAGTAGAGGATCTGAAGTGATAAGTTTCAGCTGAGGAAGAAAACCAGCCTATGATTGGTAATAGAGTTGCACATATTCTTTTTTGTGACTAGAAAAACTCGCTCTAGAGTGTATTTGGTAAATCCCGCCTTGTATCCCGGCCAACAAAGGGCCACAAGGAAACCAACATAGGTTAATTCCGCCTTGTAACTCTAGTCAGTAAGGGGACACAAGGAAACTAGCTTAGGTTGACCGGCTGAAACCAAAAAGGCATTGTGTAAACCTCACCTTGTAACTCTGGCCGAAAAAAGATCACAAGGAGGTATACCAGAATAGGTTGTTGATAGCTGACCGGTTCAAACCAAGAATGCCGATAGACCGCTCCCACTGGGAGTCTAATTTGAAACCTTGTAGTTATTAAACTAACAACCTCACTAACTTGGCTAGAGTTACCTCAATAAAGTTGGCACCTTTGGTTAGCTTATAATCCTTATATGCTGCTTTTGAATTTGAGAAACTTCCATGTGCATTGCTCATTGCTGTGAATGTGACTATCAGTTGAAGATGGAACAAGTGTTTACGCCTTATTACTTCATGTCGTTTGAAGCTATGGATAGCTTAAGACAGTGTGTCTAGATATAGGTGTATCTTTCTTGCTAATAAAACTGTGCATATTGTATTCTGTTCCATATATCCTACTCGATATCAGCCCGCATATTGGTTCTGCAAACCCTTCTCTCCAAATGCAGCCTTAGCGCTTCCTCTCCTTAGGCTAATATGCTACACTAGACAAAAGATAACCCCAAACTAGAAGTGGCACAGAGTCGACCGCTAATTTACTTGATGCATTTGCGTCTTTAACTAATAGGTATCCCGGGCAATGACTCTCTGCTCAAGCGGCCAAGGGGAGGCCTCTTAACCTCGAGAGTTCAATCCCCCTTGCAGATTTACCAAAAGTTAATAAGTATTTAGGCATTGCGTGGATAAAAACTCTGCTTTAGGATTGATGGTTTATGGTTATGGGCTTCATTATATTATGACATCAAAGTTCTATTGCAAGCAGTGATATGGAGGAGTTAAGAGCTACTAACTGAATTGAATTACACGCAATTGTATAAGGAAACGAGAAGGTTAGCATTTGTCAGTGTATGTTTCAAGACAACGAGGAAGGATGTTCCCTTTAAGTGTGTCAACTCTTTGATTCTTTGATTTGCGTTTGAGATGAGATTTATATATATTGTTACTCGAGTTAGAAGCAAATAGAGATATCATAAGTTTTTCGCTATGGCATGTAGATAGACTTTAACCCGAGAGTTTTTGCTATAATTAAGTACTTTCTTGAGGAGTGTATTAGCGATAGCTCTTATGGCTGTTTCCATTGTGCAGGGAATTCTGCAAACGATCTCGTTGAGATCATCAACAAAAACCGAACAGCTCAAAAGCTTCCCGAATTAGGCAGCAGTCCCGGGCTTGGGTGCATTGCCTTGCAATACGCAAAGGAATGCTTAGAGAATTGCAGTGCTAGTAACACTGTAACCTGTCGGCCTTCAGAAGATGACTTCACTGAAATTTTCGCCCCGAATTGTGGTGTGGAGCTCCCAACTTTTGGGACAATATCCGGGCGCATTGTTGGCTGCCAGAAAGACTATCTCGACCCTTCGGAAGCCTTCTCACACGTCCTTGTTCACGACCGAGGCACGCTCTCCCTTCTGAGGAACAGAACTCACACTGAAGTCGGGGTAGGCATAATCAAAGCCCACAAACACAAAGGGCCATACTTCTGGTGCGTTTTATTCAGTAGCGGTAAGAGAAATTCCACGTTCATTCTAGACGATCTTGGCGAGGGCATCGAGCAGAAGACGGGATGCTATAGCGGGACCAACACCCCGTGCAGCAGTGCACACAAACATGGTATGCACAACACAATCTGGTTTACGCTTTTGCTACATTTTATTACCTTGTCGGCCCTAGTTTCCCCCGAGATTACTCCAAGAATGTGAAAATCCCGCAATGTCCTTATAACTGTCTTCCCAAAAGAACAATCGAAATTCCACAATGCAAGTTTTGACCTCGCGTTTTTTACTTTACAATTCATACCAGTTTAATTAACCGTTTTGATCTTCTTGCAACATTAAAGCTTTATGGTTCTGTTGTTCCAACCTCGTAACCTAGAAGATGGAACAGTTGACGAGAAACATAACCTAAGAAACTTGTAATGGAAACCTTAGTCATGAAAAGACATTAAAGTGAAAGAAAGCTTGAGAAGAGAGTGGTGTTCTTAACTAATACTCCTTGCTTGAGAAGAAAAGTTGTTGGACCAATTCACTTTTGTTTTGTCTGATATCTCTTTTGCCTTTTGCTTTGAGAATTTTGGAAAGGTTGCTAATGAATTTGGAAAGCTTTTTTGTGTTGTGTTTTTCAGTTCTTGTATGTATATCACTATATAGTAATAATATATATAATGAGGATTAGATGATAACTAGCAGCTCCATGAGAATGTATAGACTATTCTCATAAGTCCATCTAAAATAATCAAGGTAAAAAAAGTAAAGAAAAAATTACGGTTTTTTTTTTTTTTTTTTAAATAATTATGATGGTGTATTTTGGAAACGTTTAATAGCGCATTTGCATGTGTGCTTTATTAGTTATCCGCGGATCTATAATAGTGCAATATTAGTTATCAGCGGGTGCACTATCAAATGTTTCCAACTGTACTATTGTAAATTGTAATTACGGAATGTCATTGCATTTCTTCCCATTTTTTCTTTAATTCCCGATCCTCATCATTCTAGATGGACGGATGAGATTAATCACTGAGATTAATCACACCTTCTCACAGCTCACAGGGCTATTGGTTCTCATGAGAGTCTGACTATATATATATATATATTACCCTTCTCTCTCTATATATTAACTTGTTTTACCAGAGTACAATACAAATTATCTGTAATTAGTTATCATCATAAAACTAATATGGGCCTACTGCAGGACTTATCAGCAGACAATTAATTCCTCTTTTTGACTTTCCTCTTCTGAATTTATTTCTCTTTTTTCATTTTCTTTTCAATGAGATTGAGAGAAAGCTTAAAACTTCATCTGCTTTACGATTTAGGTCATTAATATTCAAAAGTAATATATTGTCCACATAAATATTAATGGAGTTTTTACTATATCACACAATATTTACCATGCTTCAAAAAGTAATATAATGTATTTATTGAAGAAAACTTTCATTTTTCTAAATGAAAAAATAGTTTAAAAATAGAGAACAAAGAATGAAAGTATAGAAAAGAAAATATCCACACCGTGCAGTGTTAGACTAATCTAACTGAGTCTTGGTTGGACCCATTTGAGAGGCAATTCTCCCAAGGGTATTGCTACATATACATGAGTTCGATCGAGCCCTTGAAAACATATATAGTTATTTCAACGAGTATGGTATGATATTATACAACACCATAATAATTCTCACGTACCGATTATATCCTTACTATTTATCAATGTGATCATTAAGACCATCTTTTAAAAGTAAAACTTAGAAAAAAAAAGGTTTAGTTTGTGTTGATTTAATCTATCCAATAAACAAATTAAACCCCCTATTGTATGAAAAAATCAATCCTCTTAATTGGATCGACTTGGTGCGAATAGAGATTAGTACAGTCGAGTATAGTACGGGTGCTTCTTACGATTAGAGCTTGCTCAGGACACTACCTCGTAGCCTGACCAAAAAAAGAAAGAATCTATCCAAGAAACACAACTCTCTACCTATACTAATCCAAACAAGTTGCTAATGGACAAGATCAATCATCATCACCACCCTAATTAGCTAAAAGAAAGACCAAATTAATGTAATTAGCAAAGTTTAAGGATTGAGTGCTGTGTGGGAGTCACTGTTTCTGGAAATCAAAAGGGTTTTGCAGAAAGAAAGGGGGGAGTTTGGTGGACGAATTTCACTTTAATTTTATCTCTTTCTGAGACTTTTAGGGCATTGGTGACAGACAGATATGGTTCTTGCATGCGTGCAGGGCAAGTAAAAAACCAACCTACAAATGGATTTGCTAAAGAGAATTTGGAGAGAAAAAAAAAGCAAATTAAAGTCCAACTCATCATGCTTTTGTTTAGGTTAATGTTGTTTGATCAACTGCTTCATTCTCATCATCTTCCTCAATCTATTGCACTACTTGGTTTGTTAGGAATGGGTGTTAGTTTGACCAAAACTTTGAGAAATTTATGTCTTATTGAATCAATAAAAAATCGTCCACTAAGGTTTAAGAAAGATTGTCAACCGAATCAAAAAAAAAAAACAAAAAAAAAAAAAAGAAAGAAAGAAAGAAAGATTGTCAACTGTATCGCCGAGAGTCAACCCTAAATTATTTTGAGCTTATAATTTTTACTACTTATGATGCACGAAAAGTCTTAAAATACAGGGTTTGTGTGTGTGTTTCGGGCATGTTTCTTTCTTGAAAACTCATTGAAATTCGTCAAAGTCTTTTTGGATTGTTTCTCATGAACAAATTTCAAAAAACTTTTTTTTTGGTCCCATGTCTCAACCTCCTTGTAAATTTGTTGGAGCTTTGCAAAAGTGACTTGAGGAGACAATGAGAGGTATGTGTTGCATACAACTACAAAGAGTTTAATTGAGTTGTCGATGAGCTGACTAAGCTATCATATCAGTAAAATTGGGGGCTTCAACGCCCCAATCACCCATCTCCCTTTTTTTTTTTTTAATGATGATGAGAAAAATTGTAGTTACTACTAAATAATGTGTACTAAATAAACTCCACTCATATGTAACAATCAACAAATTACATAAAAGAATAATAATAAATCGCATTAGAAAGATCAATTAAGTGCGTGCCACAAACTCGACCATGTTTCACCTTAAGTTTTCATTAAAAAAAAAAAGAGTAAATTATACTAAGTAATTATTTTTAATGGTAAGTTGAAATATGATAAAAAGATAAGAGCACGTAGGTGTCACTATCTGCCTAGGTATGAAAGATCTAGGATGTAGGACACTAGGCAAGACAAATTAAAGATCCATGTTTGAAGGGAGACCTGCTGGATTTTTTTTATTTAAATTAAATAGAATTAATCGAAAATGATTAGATACCGTTTGGACCCCCCAAAAAAATGGATAACCTAATAATGTAACAATGTGGAGGAATTGATGTCACATGTACAGAGCAGATGAAGTTGGTATGTGGAACTGGAATGTCAAAATTTCTGTCTCTGATCGAGTAGGTGAAGTATAATTCTCGTATTTAAAAGTCACAAATTTAATTCTTACCAACACTCTTTTGGTCAAATCCATTATACTGGGGCTTCCTAGTATAATTTATCTCTCTTGTGCAATTTACGAGCTATTACACGAGAAAACTTGATCACATATACACCATTGAATAATGACTATGAATTTTCTTTGTCATTATAAAAAAATTAAATTTCACAAAAGAATAAAATATTGCTAGCAAGAATCAATAGAACGTTGTAATATTAAATTAAATATTACATATATAATAATATAAGTGAAATAGCATAGAAGAACGAAACAGGAATTATTAAATATTACATAATAATATAATGATGATTTCATGTAATTAAACAACATCATAGGTAGAATTGGATAGATTAAAGTAAAGATAAAATTGTCCTTAAGCCGAGGCCTTTTCGTTTTCAAGTAATTTTTTTTTGAATATTACTAACTATATTACAATGAAGTAATTAATAATTCTCAGTTTGGTTAGCGTGAGTAGTCGTACACTCTTGTCCCTTAAAAAAGGTCGGAAGTTCAAACCCCAGTTTAAATATAATACTGTACAAGTTTAAAGGTGTCTCTTACAGTTAGGGTCTTCTCAAGATACATCGTAGCTAACCAAAAAAAACTTTGAATTGGAATAATTTTATGTACATAATAATTTCCTTTTTAAAATAATAATCATGTATTGAAGATTTGAAGTATGTTTGGGAGGCGTCAAGTATGAGGGTAAAAATATAAATTTCAGTATTTTGTGCCTTTCTATTACCGTTTATGTATAAAGGTAAAAGCGTGTCTTTCAATAACAAGTTTTTTTTTTTTTTTTCAAATTACAATAATTCTATAGGTCTTTAAACATTAAAAAATTGTCGCAATGGACTTATGCACATGATTATATAGAAGGAGTGTGCAAAAGGCTAGAGTTTTCACTTCTACTATTTCTTAGTCAATGACTAAATTTAGAACACAACCAATAGTTTGAGAAATTTAAAGTCAAAGATATAAAGAGAAAATGCTAATAGTCTAAAGAGCAGTTCTAAAATTAACTCTAAATAGTGACAAGTTATGAGTCATAACTCGTAGTTAATTTCGATAACTAATGTCCCAAATTTGACCCATCCAACATAAATTAACTTAAAAGTTAAAAAAAAAAAAAATCACCGATCTTATAGTTAGTCATAAATTAACTAATGTCCCAAATATGACCCATCCAACATAAATTAACTTAAAAGTTAAAANAAAAAAAAAAAAAAAAAAAAAAAAACCACTGACCTTATAGTTAGTCATAAATTAACTATTGTTCAAAATTTGACCTATCGATTCTATGTGCGTGAGAGCTGCTTATTTGCATTTTTGGTTTGAATTGGTCAGTTATGAACAACCTAAGCTAGCTTATTCTATTATGGTTCTTTGTCAGTTATGGTTATAAGGCGATCAAAATTCATCAAAAGTGTATGATTATTGATTGCGAGTTTTTTTTATAATATATTTTTTTAAAAGTCAAAATCACCAAAATTACTCTTTAACTTAATTAGAGTTGTCCAAAATTAATGAAATCAATAAATTATCACCTATGTAGGTAGCCCACATGGTGGTATTGCAAAATGAATCATCGTTGGTGTTGATAGTAATGGAAGGGCAAAATGGGAACAATACAATAGCGTAATGACACTAATTAATGACCAAACTTTTACAGCTAAAGTGGAGTCGTATTAAATAATAATACCCTTTTCCCTTAAATATATCGCCATTATAATACCATTACTCCTCCATTAGTCAAAGTATAAATTGCCACCATTATAGTAGTAGTTGTATGGATATGGAATGAAAATTCACTATATTATTATTATTATTAAATTAAATTTCTGAACCGAAAGTACACTATATTCATATAAAATCATAATTAAATTATTATCAAGAAAGACGGTAGCATATACTATAAGTTAGTTAAATCTTACCGAACTTATGAGACACTTCATTAATATTTTATAATATAAGTCGATATAAAGATGACAGATAATCAAGTACACAAAACCTACCATTATATTGATATAAGACATTTTAGCCCGTAAATCAGCAACTCAAGTCTCAAGGTTGTCAATACAAAGGATGCGATAACATTCCAAATGTTATTTAATATATGGCGATTTGCTTCGGGTTTTGGTTAACTAACTGGGCAATCCTTGCATATGAAACTTTGACCTTATCATCTCCACCTTCACAAGTGATGTTTATGGGAAGCTAAAGCTATAATATTCATTAATTAATTGACCAAATTCAAGAATGTAAAGTTCAAACTAAGTTTTGATAAAATGAATGTCAAAACTATTCCAGTCCCATCAAATTTGGCCACTCACCGTTATCTGGAGAGCGGTAAAAGAGTCAAATCATAAGATAAGATTGAATAGAGTAACTCCTGAACATTTGGCAATCTCAGATATGTCGATATCTAAGATTTTGTGCAGTCAGAAATTAATACAGGTGTCTCAATTAGCCTACAAATATGTTGATCTGAGATATATCGGTATCTAGAAAATTAGCTATGGAGATTTCATGCGATCAGAAATTAATACATGTGTCTCAATTACCCTACAGATTATAGTCCACAAAAAGACTAAATCCAATTGAGTCGTGCCTTGTGGTTGATAGACCAGTTGAGCTATGCCTCGGTGGTTTATTATCAAATTCATAAAACAATAGTTGACCCTGTAGCAATGTCAAATCTTATAGTTGTTTAATCATAATTTATGATTTAAACTACAATACCATCTAAAACCTGCGATTGAATAAAAATTTAGTAACTATATATGTGACAAAGATGGCCCGAGGCGACCCAACTAAAAATATTGACATTTTCCTTTTTATGAGATAGTCTCGGATCTCTTAAGTCATAACATGAGAGCTAGATAATCAAACACGAAATAGTTCTAAACATTTGAATCAAACTAAAAATAACTCAAATCTAATTTGATTAATCATATATTTGATCATACTTAATCGATGCCCACAAATCACTCCAAAAAAGGTGCTGCTGACATGTAATATTAGGCTGTAATAAAAGAATATTACCTACTAAAATGACAAAGAATCATTAAGTTTGACACAACTTTTGTTTATAAGTTTTAATATATATTTTTTCCTTTTAAAAATGACTGTAAAAAGATAAACGAATTCGGCATATATCTACACTCCAGTATTTGCAGGATGCATATAGCAAAATAGGGAGAACGAGGGAGGAAATAGCAAAAATTTTGGAGTATGCGAAATATCTAATTTGCCCCTAAAGAGTTTGAATATACATTCTCATACCCCTGAAAGCCACCGAAATAACTCGCTGATTTCCTCGCCGATCCGGCCGGATTCCAAATCGTCGTCTATCGGGACGACGGTGTCGCTCCGGCGACCGCTATCGGTGAAGAATCTCCCGGAGCCTCGAAACGACATCGTACGGGAGGAAAGAGAAAAGGAGGCGATTCGATCGACGTAGTCTCGGAGCCAACTCCTTCCGCCGCCGGATACGTCTGGCGCCAAACTGTCCCCCGGCGGCTCTGGTACCGGAGCTCCGATGGATTCCTTGTCAGTGCATTCCGAGCCTCCTCGGCGATGGATAGACTCGATAGACACCTCGTAACCGTCGTCTACGATATACTCGAACGACGAGCCAACGGAGTAAGACCTCCGACTGTCGCCGACGATAGGACCGGAGTCTCCGCGACGGCGGCTAACGCTGCCAATCTCAATCCGAAAACTGCCGCTGTTAGGATCGGCATTTCCTCCGCCGCGGCCATTAGAGACTGAGAGAATTTTGCGGAGAATATCGGCGTCCGTTGGATACACCGTAGACCGGCACAGAGGACACGTCTGGTTAGTCGATAGCCACGAATCAATACACTGCGCGTGGAACGCGTGGCAACACAAAGGCAATAACCGCAACTGATCATGCGTCTCAAATTTGGACAAACAAACCGCACAGTCCACGCCGGTTAGGTTCCCCGTAACAGAACCGAACGTGAACAGCGGTAACGACTCCAACGTCTCGGGAGCAGAGCGCCGCTCGTTCGCAGCTCCAGCTGTGGCTGCGGCGGCGGTGGCGGAGCTAGAGATCACGTCGTCCGCCGCGTCGTGCGTCCGAAATGAGCGGTGACAGCGGCGAGACAGCAAGCGGAGGATGAGGTAAATAGTGGCGGAGACGATAACCGCCGACGCAATAACAATGACAACTATAATAATCGACGACGAAGCCGAGGAGGAGGAGGACGACGGCGGCGACGACGAAGCCGCAGGCGGTGGATCGGCCGGCTGTTGAGGTTGGAACAGGTTGTTAGCCGAAGGAAGTGAAGCACCGCCACCACCACCACCGTTGATGGCGGGGAAGAACGGCGGCGGTAAGTATCCGCCGGACATTGTAGAGAGAGAGAGAAAGTGAAAGAAATAATGGAGGAAGTGAGAGAGAGGGGGAGAGGGAGAGATTAATGTAGAGAGAGAAAGTGAGGGGGTTTAGAGTTGGAAGTGATGACCGGAAGGGTATTTATGAGGATGCGACCGGTGACATAGGAGAAGGTGAGACTATGTTTAATGTGGTTTGGGTGTTGTGTTATTGCATTAGAGAAACTCACGTGAGCGGCACGTGTGTATGAGAACACGCAGCCAAGCACGTATTGGAATCGAAGGAATGCCCCTAATGGTACGGAAGTAAGAAGTTTTATTAATAATACAGATTTTAAAATATTCATAATTTTTTACCAGATAATATATATTTTATAATTTTTAAAAATATTTTAGTCAAAGAATTTAAGTTTTCATTTGAAATGGTAACCGGAATGCCATCACATAAACAGTTGCCGTTATTATTGTTAAAGAAAATAAGGCAATCCTTTATTTATTTTCAATATTTAATTAGAAAATAATTTCAAAAACCACATAAAATCTCGATAAAAAATACCAATTAAACCATCAAGCAACAAATATCATATCTCGGGAGACACTGGACAATCTCAGCCAAATTAGTCAAGTTATTGACTTGATAACCATATATAAACTTACGTTTCCATGACTACAAGTTTTGTTTATTATTCAAAAAAAAAATAAAAATACAAATATCATATCTCGTTACAGGGTGACAAAAATTAATAGAGACGTCTAATATTTCAATTCCATGCAGTTGTACACGTATTAATATTTTGCATATGTGACTAATGGTGCATGCATGTTCATTATCTTTGCTTCCGATAGCCTCTAACACTAAGAAAAGCAAGTACTATAACTTGATTAAGTGGACACCTCAAATAATGTTTTGTTTTCTTTTAATATAATGAATGTTTTCTCTACGTCTCATTTTGTTTTTAATAGTAAATTTGATCAAATTTTAAGTTTTGTTTTAATAATTTTGAATTTTAAAATTAAATATTATAGAATTTCTTGTACCATTTGGAGAATTATAATTCAAAATTGTGAACACAAATGCCTTTTAAAATTATCGATAAAACTAAATTGCTTTAAACTTTGAAAAACGAAACTTAGACGCTTAAATCGCAAATTAAATCAAAGGAGTAGTTATCCATGAATGTGTGGATGAGATTACATGAGTCTCTTCTAACTTAATTAAAGGTTGATAGCGTCTTTAAAACTTAGAATACAGCTTTGAGAATGTAGCTACCTACCTTAGAAACTAGAATACAACCTTGTATCTAGTTTGTAACTTTAGTTTCACCATGGGGTAATATTTATAACATTTTGGGGGACAACATTAATTTAGATGGATATTCCGAAACTGTTTTTCCTTATTTATTTACACTATTATTACTTTTATATTATTAAATGGAAGTAAAAACAAGTGTGTATGTGTAGGTACTTAGTAATTCGCATATATTTACCCGATCCCTTATAATGAACGTACCATACATTTAAGTTTACCTCATTAACGCCGGCGACTTTGAGGTTACAAATTAAAGTTGGTTGGTACTAAGACCAAGGCCATTAGTTTTTTATTTTTTTTTTTGGTTTTCTCAGGTCATCTAGGATGGGAGGGAGGAGAGAAAAAAAAAAAAAAAACAAAAGCTATCAAAAAAAAAAGAGTAAAAAATTATGTTTAACGTGTCTAGTGGGCACATGCACTGCATGCACCTACTATGTGCGCAGCGCACACTGCACGTGCTCACTGGGTGCACTTTGTGCGTAACACGTGCAAACTTTCTCTCTATCTCTCTTTTTTTTTTTTTTTTTTTTTTGGTGGTCTGATCTCCTTTATTCTTTGCACTGTGATTTGGCTTTGAATGAAGAGTTCTTCAGGTTTCCTTCTCCAACGTGCCGAAACACTCAATGCCATCACCAGAGCAGCTCACTATTGGAGAAGGAGAAGGAAGAACGTCCTTGAGCTGTCGCCGTCGCCAAGCTCCACCGGAGACAGGGGGAGAAGACGCCACTGCCGTTGCTTACGCCTGAGAAGAGAGATGGTCGAAGATGGACCACCGTGCCGCGGTCACGGCCTTGCCGCTAGTCTACTTTGCCCGTCGAGAAAACAAGGAGCAAGAGGGAGAGATGCCGCCGCCGAACACCAAGCCTCGTCGACGCCATAGCTGCTCACCGGATAGAGAACACTTGCGGGCGGCTTCCACGGAAATATGATCTCAGCCACCAGCTACTGCTGCAATACCGCTCGCTAAGAGCAGGGGAGGTCGCCGGATCTCTCACATCATTCATAATTCTCTCTCAGATCTCCTCCTTCAGGGACATGGTTGTTGCGTTAGTCGTGCTCTGTCGCCAAACGGGCGCCGGTTGAAGCTTTGTTGTCTCTGATTTTTGCGATGAGGATGACAACGAAGAAATCGGTCGCGGCGAAACTCAACCGCCGGTCATTTCCTCCGAAGCCTCCACACCTCAACCTCAACCGGAGGTCGCAGTGAGGATGATGCAAATTCCTAATCCAATCGCAATCGCATCCTTCCAGCAGCCCAAAACATAAAAAGACGAAAATGCCCCTAAATTACACAGCCAACTAACGGAAATACTAACGCTGGACCAAAAGTGGAACACATCTAATAAATGTGGACTCAATGTGGCAAAAATAACAAAAGCAGACTAAAATTGGAAACTGGCCAATAAAAGTATGACCAAAAAAGGCATTCACTCTTCATATATTATGTAATAGGAAAACACATTTGGTAACAAAAGAAAATGATAAATTGATGGGGATATACGAAGCGTATACGCTTGCTTCAATTGTCGTGACACTCTCCTTGATTGGCAAAGTTGGAAAGTTGACCCAGTTCAGACAATTGGGTAGCATGCAAAGTGTCTCTTCAACTATCTCATCAGCATGAGTCACTTTAGATTAGGCACGTGGCATAATTAACTAGCCAAAGAAACCAACCAGTAATTGAGTGACATATACTATACCCTCTGACCGACTAGTAACTGATCTAAACTCTATAAATACCTTGTATATTAAGGTTCCTTCATATATAAAATTACTTTCACTTACTCATCCGCCTTTCATATTAACATAGTGTATTATCATTGGATAGTTAATGATATCAGTAATATACCATGGTAAATTTATCGAGAAATATCATATTTCTTTATTTTTGCATAGAGTACTGTGTTCCCTTATTGAAATTGAACATTTGACAACTTTACAATTGCATTAGCAGTTCACTTATTAACTACCTAAAATGTTAATAAGGGAATAACCTTCTTCAATATATATTTCAACAACGTGATTTTATAAGGAGTAACTTAAATAAGAGCATGAGTAGTAAAACTCGGTAAATTTTATAGCTCTAAATATTCTTTTTCCTTAATGATATTAAAATAAATAAATAATAATAATTTTATTTTTCCATCCATCTTGATTTTACCTGTTGATATGACAATATAAATCTTTTTATTGGCTATGATGAATTGGTCAACTCCACCCAATGTTAAAATTAAATTTATTTATTAATTAAATATGAAAAGAACACTTCAAATGTTACCGCACAAGGGGATCGGATGATATTTAGAGGGAAAAAAATTAGAATAACTCGATCATTAAATAATATATAAATTAGTAATTTTAAAGAAGTTTTAATTTAGACCATAAATATGGAGTATTGACTTGATGATAAATGATCACTTACTCACTTTAGTTGTAGGGTAGTATGAGTTATTACTTGCATAAATTTCTACATAAATGGAACCACACCGACAATAAATTAAAGCAATCCATTTGATGCTTTGCCTAAAGTTTGAGCGATTGAATGTCGCCGCCGCTATGGTACGTTACTATATATTTTTTATTATACTAAAAACATACATACATACATACATATATATATATATATATATATATATATATATATATATATATATATATATATACACACACACTCTTGTGTAATAGTTCTATCTACTCAACCACCTGCATCGACTCAACCACTACTTTCGACGAAAATTAGTTTTGTTATTTGCTAGTACGTAGTTTAACATATTATAATTAAATTAAACAACTTGGGACAATTGGTAAGCGAAATGTTAATTCAACTGCAAAATTTTCGAGCCAAATTTAATTAGTTAGAAGTGGCCAATGCCACATACAATAAATAGTAGTAGTAGAATAATAACATCAATAACAATAATAATAATGTCCTGAGAGGGATGACTGAAACATCTTTCTAACCACTTTGAACCTGTAAAAGTATGAATCCTTAATATTGACCGCTTATAAGAGCGATTAGTCATATTCACTCACAAAAAACTCAATATAACCTTATTTTATTCTCTCTCTTCCCTATTTCTCATCCAATTCAACTAAAACAATTTGTTTATAAAATTAAAAAAAAAAATCAACAAAAATTTCATTACTAGGGATGCTCTAATATAATACCACAACAATATATAGTACGGAGTATTTTTTTCATACCAACAATATATAAAATTTGTGAAAATTTCTCATCAACTATGCATTATGGTTGCATTATCTCATCCACTTCATATATAATAACTACGGAGTACTATTTTAGAATCATAACTATCCCACCATCAATGATGTTAACAATATTTTATACACACTCTTCCACATATATGTGTGTGTATATATATATATATTTTTTGTATGTATATGTTCCCAATAAAAAAGAAGTAGGAGTGCAGAATTGGCAGGTTGCTTTGTTCACACTCTTGGCATGCTGTGAAATATTTATCATTTACCTTGTCCTAGTTGCTTGCATGCAATTTTTATATCATTTTGCTGTGAAAAATGTATAGTCCATTTTTTTTTCTTCTTGTCCTAGTTGCTTGCATGTAATTTTTATATCCAAAAAATTAGAAGTTTTAATTTCAATTTAACAATTTGAAAAAGTTGATAAACAAATTGTTAGTGCAATTTCAAGATTGAAGGTGTACGGCCGGAGGTTCGAATATTGTAAGCATGAAACATGTTAAGAAGATTTGGACTAGAGCTAGACTTACTCCTAAAGAGTTAGGGATTGAGAGCTCAATTTTAGTGAATTCGAATTAGTCTATTAGTGGTGTGTAAGAGATCAACCTTTGTGAGCTTGATTCAAGTTGAATCTGAATTAGTCTTACAGTGGTTTAAACTTTGCGGGTTCAATTCGAGTTGAATCTGAATTAATCTCACAATGGTGGGATATCCAGTGCAATTTGTAATGATCAAACTTTGCAACGTGCTCGTTTTGAGCTAAATCTAAGTAGTTTCACAAAGTAGGATATCAGATACAATATGCAAGAGTTGAACTCTGCAAGTTCAAATTGACCTAAATCTGGATTGATTTTACAATGACAAAATATTTAATGTTGTATAATATTTTTTATTTTTTTTTAAAGAAGAAGAAGAGGAGGTTTTCCATCACATTTGGGCAATACATACAATATTAATTGTAATTATGTAAACTAAAGTACACCTGTTTGTTCTTTTTTTTTCTCTTTTTTGTTGTTGTTGTTGTTGTTGGTGTTGGATACATGCTCTGTTACACATGTTGATCCAAAGATTCCAAATGCATACTTTTCTACTGTCCTTTAAAAAAAAAAAAACTATATATATATATATATAATATAATTATTTACTTCTTTTTGTTTTGGTACTATGGCATAATCATTAGCAGGTCTGAGGAAACTGGCCTGGTTTTTGTTTTGTTTTTGTTGTGTTCTCCATAAAAATGCAAAAACCTTTTTCAGTAAATTATAATTGCACAAAATTCTAGGCCCTGTAAGTGAACATTTTTACACATTGTTATATTAGTGTAGTGTATGTACAAATGTGAAATAATGTTCATATCAAGTTAAGACCAACATCAATAATAATTTTATTTTTTTTTTGAATTTTAGCTTGTGCGGAGGTGAGAGATAGTGAAACGGAAGAAAGAATGAATGTAAAAGAACAAATAAGGTCATTCTGTTAATTTAGTTTGTGCACGTTTTTTGAGAAAGTTTTTGAAAAAAATAAAACAAAACAAAATTGACAGCGGCTCTAGCATACGAATAACTCCCGTTAAGCGCGTTACATTACTGATCTATTTGTTTGTTTTTCTTTTTTAACCTAAAATTAGATTTATTGTTGATGTTGCTCTAAAAGTTGACATATGGTCTATATTTTTGTAACACGAAAGCATTGATTTCTAAGTATGGGTGAAAAATTATTGAATAGGGGCTAGGAAGATGATGAACCTGATGATGGGAAGTGTGAAAAGTTCAGGTAAATTGTATGCAAGTCATCTAGCATCCTAACATATAGGTAGTTCAAGAAATTAATTATATGGGAGCAAAGAAATTAATTATATGTTTCTCAATAAAAAGGTGGGACCAAAATATTAATACTTGACAATTTATATGTAGTTGAAGAAATTTATGAGACTAACTTCATATCAACCTCTAAGCCATCAATATCCACACCATCCCATGTCAAGAGAGGGACCAAATCCGGCCCATTCCAACACTTTTGATGCTCAATATTGCAACTAAGTATGGGTTGTCACTTCTATATCGATTTGTAACAATAATGTCATAATGTAGCTACCCGCTTACCAATTATTCCAAGTTGAGTTTCGACGATATAATTTCTGTTTCAAATTTATTAATTTAACATCTAAATAATTAAAAGATACCATGAAATAAAGTAAAATTTGTCCTATCTAGAAGTTTCAAGCATTTTTTTTAGGAAATAGTAAATTTGGTCTCTGAATAATAAGAAAATAGTATTTTTCATCCCTCGTTTATACTATCACCATTTTTCATTTGTCATGAGGTGTTTGGTTGGAGAGAATTGCAATTCCCCTGAGGGTCACTTCGTACCGCTTGATCATAAGGTCTTTGACGTTTTTTTTTTCTTTATTTATCATTAATAATGAAACTATATATCAAAGAGAACACATGTAAACTTGTATTTTTGCATAATGTGTACACCACTATTATAGTATTATTTGTCTTAGCTTGTGGATAAAAATAAAAATAAAAATAAAAAAAGAAAAAAAAAAGTTGTGGAAGAAGGTGTCATGGTAGGAGCAGACAACATTGGGAGTGGATGATTATAAGATGGTCCCTACCAGAATAAATAGCAGAGGAAGCACAACATCCATCTCTGTGCTCTCATGCTATACATTCGATGCATAATACAACGTTAAATATATCTCGAAAGACTTGATTTTTATTAATATTTACCTGTTACATAGAATATATCTTTCTAGTATGATTGATCTTTCATTATAATTTTTATTCAATGCACATCTTCACATAATAATAATTGATCTCGTTTATAATTTTTATTCAATGCACACTTTTGTATAATAATTCCGAATTTTTTCGATCGTCCAAAAAATTAGTGCGGAATATTGTTGGTTCTGATAACGAGAAAGTGGCACCTAAGATGTTTACATTTCAGTGTTTTGACTCACAAAGTTATTGTCCTTTGCAAACGTTGTTTTTCGTGACACATTCTTTTTTTTTTTTTTTTTTTAAGATTTTTCGTGACACATTCTATTGCAACATTTTGCAGTGTTGTAATACTAAATTGGATCGATTTTTTTTTTAAAGGTGGACTATCTTTGTCAAAAGATAATGCTCACAAATGAATTTCAGGCCCATGATGAGTTGTTCAAATGAAAAAGTTGATACCTGATTGACAAGATTGCCACTATTGTCAAATTAGGTTAGTACCCAATATTCAATTATCAATCTTACCAAAAGTAACAAACACAAGTGCCTTTTCTATACAAAACAAAGGTGACTTAGAATTCAAGTTCAGGATTGTAAAAGCATTAGGATATCTGCCTGGGAAAGACTCAAACTAATCACCTCAGATGATAAGCATGCAGTGTAACACGGAAATTAACAGCATTGTTGGTTCACGTAAACTTTGATTTTCCAACTGACAAAAACAAGGCAGCCTTATATTAATATTATTAAATCCAAATATGAGGGGAGAGCTTCTGGAAAAACCAATCTGAGACATCATCCCCTTTTAATAGGCCACTACGGTGTAGTCGTCAAACATAGAGATCGAGCAGAAGCAGCATCTTTTGTAATATTACTTTATACTTAATTATTGCAATTACTGATATTATGTATAAATTAAAAAAAATAAATTAAATCATCAAAGTATAGCTATAATTAACAGATTTGTAAATTTTGATGGTTAATGTTTTATTTTAGTTTTATACTTTTTTATTTAGAAAAAGTTAATTTCACTTTTGGTTCTATAACTATTATGATTTTGTTAATTTCACTTTTGGTGCTATGAGTTTCAAAACTCTCAATTTAGTATCTTAATTATTCAATTTTTCTTAATTTCGATCTTTTTTTATAAAAATAATTGGAAAAAAAAAAAAAGAAAAGAAGAAGGAGATAAATTCATCCTTAAAATATTAGAATAATACGGAGTAACTGAAAATACAAATTATGTAAATAAAAAAAATAAAAAAAATAAAAAAGACAAATTGTGTTATCACATCTTCCTCTGCCCCGCTTGCCGCCGAAGCTTCGCATCACCGGAACAGCCCACTCCCGCCCGGCCACCACCGGCATCTCCCTCATGGCGGAAAGCACTGCGTTCCTACCCAAAACAAACACTTACAATAAGATGCAGAAAACCCAGAAAGTAAAAAAAATAAGTACACAAAAGACAAGAAAGAATTAAATAAGGACCTGTAACAATGGTTAGAGGTGAATTCCATCCTCCCCAGAAGTGCAACTAAGCGCCACAGCCTGGTAGTTTTCCGGGCCTGCTGTATTTGTAAATGTAATTCGCTTGGCCATAAATCCATTGACATCCACAGCTGAAATATATTTAAAATTTATTGGTTTTTCTTTTTTCCAACAAAATTGTGAAGCCAAAGTTTCTAAAAATAATTTATTCATTCGCTTACCAACCAACGGGCGCGGACACTCTTGTTTCCGGTGATGCCATCACCCACCAACATAATATACTGCATATTAATCCTCACCGACTCTTCGTAAATACCCTGTTTAATATATATTTTGAATTTGTGTGTATCGTTGCCCGAATGGGCAGCATTTACTGCCTCCATGACTGTGCGGAAACGTCCCGACCCATCCTTTGCTACCACAATATCATACGTGGACGATTGGAGCAGTTTCCTAGCCTGATGCTTAACCCAATAAGTAAAAAAAAAAAAAAAAAAAAAAACCGCTACTAACAAAGCAACTATAATAGTTTTTGCCATTTGAAAATAACCGTAAGTGTAGAAAGTAAGCTTATGTAGGGATTATGAATGTAAGTGTAGAAAGTGTATGATGAAAATAACAGTAACTTTTTGTGTATGAATGTTAGAAGAGTATATATAAGATTATGTTTTTTTGCATGTTTAATTAGTGGATAGGTAGTGCGTGCGGTTAAGTGATGCAAGATCCACTAGGGGAGAAAGTAATAAATAAGGGCGTGTGATAGTGAGAAAGATTGTCTATATATGAATCTCATCAATTACCTACAGATCAGAACAGAAATAAAACAAGGCATGCGAGTGTTTATACAACAGCTTTAATTTCCTTTCAAGAATATATACTCACTTCATAGCAAAGAGGAGATAGAGAGAATAGGATCTTAGAGATATACCTCAAATAAGGCCTCGGCAACCATGATTATTCCTGAAATGCTTGCAAGGCTACTCAACTCTGATCTTCAGCTGTACTGTGAAGAATGACTCGCACGAGCATATATATATATATATATATATATATATATATATATATATATGTTTGGAAAATGGTGCTTTTTGTATGACTTAACAGCCGGTAAGTCATGTGTGGGGTAATACATAGAAAACAAGGATTACATGAAAACATAAAATACATAATAATATTTATAAAAAACTTTTTTCTAATTTGTTTTTTCCATAAGTGAACCACAAAATATATTTAGTGTAAATTAAATAATCTTTACAATTCATAACTCATTATATACAGCTCACAAAAAAATACATGCAAAAAATGTAAGTGTTAAATTACTCTGATCTTCTAGTGTGTAGAAAAAAATATTAAAAAGTGTGATTATAAATATAAGCAAGTATTAAATTAATTGTTATCAAATAATTAGACTGTTTGAATTGTTAGTTGAAGCATGTAATTGATTTGAACCACCTAATCCTTTTAGTTTTATCCGTGTTTTTTTTTTTTGTGAAATTGTTTTGCAGGTGGATGGCTCATGAGATTTGTTTCTTGTGTTCAACTTTTGATGATGGAAAGGCTTGTATTTGTTTTCCCTTGCTATACTTGACCTATAAATGGCATTCCAAGATAAGAATTAAGAACATCTTATTATCAATGCCAAGTAAAAGTTCATTGACTACGATTTTTGCATCTCCGCACTGCAGCTAGACTGGCGAAGGAATGCGCAACGCTGCCCGGCATAGGGAGCGTCGCGCATTCTTTCGCCCTGCCTTGCCTGTAGGGCCGAGGTGCAGAAGTCGTAGTAGATGAGCCTTCATAAGTTTGAAAAAATATATTTATGTGGACGTAGACATATTCTTGATGTAGATATATTTCTGTGGATTTACATGATCAAAATAATCAATTTTTATTTGTCACTCCAGGGAGTAGAATTTAGGAGTATGCTGTAGAACTCAAATGAATTTGAATTGTGGCTTAATTTGTTTTCTGATGTACAGTTTCCCGTCCCACTTTGCATGTTTGTAACTTGTTTTTGGGTGCAATGTCTGTAACTATTTAACAATAAAAGTTTACAATTTGATTGGTTGTACAATCACGTACTTATTAGATCAACTTCTTAATTATCACCATTAATTTAGTTGTTCATTACACAAGAGTAAAGTTTACTTAGTGCACTACTATACATTCTTAAGTGAAATATTCCGGACTATTAGATAAGAACTTGGACAAAGGTTATTAATTAGTGAGTGCAACTTGAGTCAAATTTAAATATTCTCACAACTCATGTAAGTTAAATTTTGATGGCATGGTCATGCTAAATATAGATTAGTACGTACTTTTGAAGTGGTTAGATTAATATTGGATGTTAAATGTTTTAAATTGTTATAATTATAAAATATTACTTAAAATTTATATAAAAACTAGTTTTTCTACGCGCTTTGCGCGAAGATTTGTGCCCAATATTTAAACCCAATTAGTAAATCATTTTGAAATAGATATAATGCATTTTTTTAGTTGTCGAAGTTTCATAGATATTCGAGTAAAATTTTTATTGTGTATGTATTTGAAATTAATACAAAAAATTCAAATTCATTATGATGAATATATATTCTACTATAATTTTAAGGGTACTTAACGTTGTATTACAATATATATATATATATATATATATATATATATATTAATATTATTGAAGTAAGAATTATAGAAATGATAAATTATTAAATATAACTATGGTAATATTTAATTAAAATATAAAAAAATTCAAACTTATCATTGAAGAATGTAAGAAAAAATATTGTGTATGCATGTGCGTGGTAATTAATGTAAAAAGATAAGAAGTTATAATGGTAGGGATATTTCTGTCCAAAAAATTATGTAGGACAACTTGTATAGTATAAGGTACAACAAAAATTAACGGAAAAAACGGACATAAACCAGGGATATAACCTGGATTGAGACTTATTATGTTGTAGATAGTATGGTACGTAGAGACAACAACAAAGAAGCCATGACTTAACTACTTAACATGAATCTTGTGGCCATAATCTTCCAACACAAGGCTCATGATTCATCTTCCCTCTTCCAACACAAGGCTCATGATCTTCTCACCTCTCTTCATCTAATATATATATATATATATATAGAACAATGCAATGATCTTCTCACCTTCAATTCATCAGAGACATCTCTTTATCTAATATATATATATATATATATATAAACTCTATTCTTTGTCGGTGGCAAGCTTTGGGGGCCAGAAACCCGAAGCAAACGGGACATTCAATTGGGGGATCCATACGTTCAGATTATGGGGAGTTATGGGGAGTTAGCGAATACTGGACCCGGAGCTCAAACGGCAAATAGGGTGAGGTGGCCTGGATATCACGGCATTACCCGCACGGAAGAAGCAGCAAGATTTAGGGTCGATAATTTCATCCATGAAACCAATGGATCCCCAATTGAATGTCCGTTTGCTCCAGGTCTCTGACCCAATGGATTGATGGAACTCACCTCTAACCATTGTTACAGGTCCCTTAATTCTTAATTTCTTACTTATTTTTTTACTTTCTGGGTTTTCTGCGTCTTATTGTAAGTGTTTGTTTTGGGTAGGAACGCAGTGCTTTCCGCCATGAGGGAGATGCCGGTGCTGGGCGGGAGGGAGTGTGCTGTTCCGGTGATGCGAAGCTTCGGCGGCAAGCCGGGGCGGAGGAAGATGTGATACCGTGGATGATGCACGCCCACCGGAAACAGTAACTTTACATAAAGATGTCATACCGTGAATGACTTTATAAACCTGTAATAATTATTTAATAAACTTGTAGTAAAGTCATTTATGAACATGCCGCTATTATTTGATGAACTTGCAATAACAACTTAATGACCTTTATATTAGTGATTTTCTGAAGATGCAATTGTAACTTTATAAACTTGTAATAGTGACTTTATGGACCTATAAACTTTATAAATCAGTAATATTGATGTTATGAATTTAAAATAGAAGTCCACCAATACATCAATAACTTTTTTTTTATGCTATAGTCAACTTGATAGATACCAATCATCTCATCAATGGCAGAGCAAGAATTCAAATTCAGTGATGTTGATATACTAAATGCCTAAATTTAACATTACTTTCAATGATATATAAATATCATTTTACAATTGCTCACAATGCATTTTCATACACATCCTTTTAAATAAAAGCAACCAAACAATTAGAGCCGTCAATGCGGGCTGGCGGGCCCCGCCCCGCCAAAGCCCGTCAAAGCCCGCCTTTGTGGCGGGGCGGGCTAAAAAGCCCGCCAAAAAGCGGGCCTAAGTAGAGGCAACCCGCCCCGCCCCGCCTTAAGCCCGCGGGCCTTGGCGGGGGCCCGCCAAATTTTAAAAGTTTTAAATTTAAATAAAAATTAATATAAAAATGTAGTAAGTGTATACTAAAATAATTTGGATAATTTAAACATATAGTAATGTATTTGTAATTTTTTAAACACAATAATGACTAATAAATAAGTGTTAATCCATAAGTTAATAACAAATCATTTATATAATTTACTAATGTTTTGAACTTGATTATATATATATATATATATATATATATATATATATATATATATTAATTATTGTATTAGTTTACAGTACAGTTAGCTATATATTATAATTATATAGTGTTAGTTTACAGTTTATACTCCGTATATTATAATTAGTGTATTAATTTATAGATTGAAAACTAATATAATTATATAATTAGTTTATAAAATTCAATGTAATTATATATTGAATTTTGATTTACAGTTTACACTGTAAACCAAAATTCAATTACTATTACATTAATTATATAAAAGGGTGTATATATATATTACACACACACTAATGTTAGTAATATAATCAAGATGAAAAGACATATTAAATGTTATAGATTTACTATTGTAGTATTTATTTATTTTAATAATTTTTTATTATACATTTGGCGGGCCCCCGCCGGCCCACCAAGCCCGCCCCGCCAAGCCCGCGGGTTAGGCGGGAGCGGGCTAAAAAGCCCGCCTTAAAACGGGCTCAAAAAATTAGAGCCCGCCCCGCCCTTTTGGCGGGGCGGGACGGGCTAGCCCGGCGGGCTAAGCCCGTTTTGACGGCTCTACAAACAATCATTCATCAAATTATATCTCGTTTGGTTGCGCAATCTATCTTCACTATCTCCATTGCTGAAAAAACTCTTTCAACACTTGTCGTCGCTACTAATAATATTAAAGCTAATTTCACAACTAAAAAAAGCTAATGAAAAATTGAGTCGGATTCAAATTAGGATTGAGGGTTTATGAATTTTTTTTTTCTTGAAGAAAATTAATGCTTTTATTGAATGCGAAACGAGACATGGCCTTAAAGACATCTTAGGTCCAAAGGTGATCTAAGGCTCACAAATATAAGATCCTAAAGACCTTACAAGCTCAAGGGGCAAAAGCCCTAAGTATCAAAAGGGCCAAAAAGGCCTACAAATCATAATGGGACAAAGCCCTAAAATTTCTAAAGGGGCTACCATCTAGCCTAACCAATGTAAGGCCCAAATGGGCTACAAAATTTCTAGCTAAAGCCTATCAAATGATAAGGCCTAGCTATAATCCACCAAAAAAGGCCATTGGGCCCATTCAACTTCCATCACATATATGTAGCTTGTTCCATTCTCGGCCCTTAGGCCTAATTTCCTTAGTCCAAATTTTACTCATCAAAATTTGCCCATAGGTCCATAAAATATGAACCCAACAAAGCTGTCATGGGCCACTTGCAGCCCAGAAGCAGCTTCCACTATATTCCACACGGCCCACTCATTTAATTTGCACAATAAAATCCATTCGGCCTAACCGAAGACTAGCATCATTAATTCCAAAAGGGAATAATGGTCAAATAGGCCACCCAATTACACACGAAATTATAATCAGGTCGTCGAACTCAAAAACAATGCAATTGGGTCACTGAACTATACAAATTCATGCAAATTAATCCAAAGAGACTTGTTGACTTGATCTTCGAGTTACCAACTTTAAAAATAATATTTTAAAATAATTTTAAATTAATTAATTAATTAAAATTAAAAAAAAAAAAAAAAACAACAACAACAACAACAAATAGGAACAAGTCAATTGGGTCCTTTTTTTAATTTTAAATTTAAATTTTAATATGTTCTTAGTTTGCGAGGTCAAGTATTTTTAATTTGGGAGCTAAAATAGGATCCATTTTAATTTCTTGCTATTTTGTCTCTCTATCACATTATTTTTATCACAATTTATTAAAACATTCAAGGAGTACCATGCCATCAAAATTTAACTTACATGAGTTCTGAGAATAATCCAAATTTGACTAAGTTGGACTCACTAATTAATAACCTTTGCAAGCTCTTATGTAAATAATGTAATAGTCCGGATTCCGGAATAATTAATAACCTTTGCCCAAGTTCTTATGTAAATAATGTAATAGCTCGGAATATTGCAGGCACTAAAAATGTATAGGAGTGCTTCTCAAAAAAAAAAAGTGTATATGAGTGCGCTATGTAAACTTCACTCTTGTGTAATAGCTCAAAATAGTACATTAAGTAAACTCTACTCTTTTGTAATATGCCGAAATATTCCAACGAGCCACTACATGAGGGTGTGCTAGGATACACCGAGTAAACTCTATTCTTGTGTAATTGACAATGATACTTTAACCACTATTTAAGGGCATGCAAGAGTACATTGAGTAAATACGACTTCAGAGCTTACATGAACAATTCAAGATTTCAAGTAGTAGGTTAAAAGTGGAGACTCAAGATAAGAACTTTATCCAATGTTATGTGTTTACCGTAGGCAACTAGGCATCAAGCATCAGTCATTCCACTTAAGAGACAGTTAAATTTTTATACCTACAATCCTGATGAATCAGGGTATAAAAAAAAAATCTTGGAATGAAAAACTTCAGTCTTTTGAATGTGAGGTAATGTATTATTTAGAAGGGCAGGTGAATTGGTGATGGATGTAGGGTATACTGGGACCCACTATAATCTCTGTTCTAACTATTACCCCGGGCCCACTCGTGGGGAAGAAAAGGCAAAATGAGGAAAAAAGGCAAGAACAGGGAACAAGGACTACATGAAAACATACACTGTGGAGCATATATTACACCTTGCAAAGAAAGTTACAGAGCTAAGATGGATTGGCAACTGCATAAAATACATATATGTATATGTGTGTGTCTATATGTATTGTATGCATAGCATATTTACAAATTTTGCATCATTGCAAATGTTGCGCCCGCGGAAGTGGGATAGATCAGATTGCAACAATAATTTGAGAAAGAAAAATAAATGAGGCACAGATTTTACGTGGAAAACCCCTAAACAAATTAGGGTAAAAACCACGGGCAAGGGTAGAAGAATTTCACTATGAGAAAATAGGAGTTACAACCACTCTCTAACTAACAAGGAAAAAACAAGAATAATTCTCTCTTGCTAAGAAGGAGAAATACACTCAACAAACTCTCTAATATCTCTAGTATATGAGGGAAGAATAGAATGATTTGGGATGACAAGAATGGCAAATGACCTCCCTATTTATAGTTGAGAAATTGGGGTCATTTTGTAGTTAGTCCAAAGTTTAGGGACCAAATAATAAATATTTTGGTAGGTGCCTAACTCCATGCCTAACCCTTTTTGACTTGCCTAATTCTTTGTCAATTGTTGATATTTGCCTAATTATGGCTGCTGCAACATTCTTTGCCGACAGCAAAGGGGTTTCTGTGGTTGAGATGGAACTTTGCTCGGGACCATTACAAACGTTGCATCTGCAGACCGGGCATACCCTGAAAGGAAAATCAGAGAATTAAAGTAAACGCAATTACATACATTTCCCGTGGAAAGCGGGCAGATAAAGAATCTAGTAGGGTAGTAAAAATAAAAAAAAAAATAAAAAAGGTGGAACATACCTGTTTACTTCTTTCAGCCATTTATCAATACATGTCATGTGATATTCATGATGACAAGGGAGAACCCTCAGTTTGTCACCATCTTCATACTCAGCCAAACAGATGTAGCACCTGTTAAGGAATTATAAAATAAAATTAAAAAAGCCCATCAGTTGTGTCCCCAACTACATGCATCATTGGTCTCGCTATCATTCAAGCACATCGGGATCCGGAAAACATATAATATAATTGCAGTTTTTTTTTGCTGGTTTGTTAGTTTTCTGAATTTCACATCTAACTTGGTGAATGACAGAAATTTTAAGAGCAGCATCAACCTCAGACAGAATGCGTGGGGATAGTTTGATCTCAGGTAGTAGATCAATCTAAAGACAAACAAAAAGAGTTGCTTCTTCAAAACTCAACTCGGACGGATTGTAGTAAGGTATTTCTGTTGAGTATATCACCTTTACGCCAGGAGCTGAAGGATTAGGCAGATTCATATGCACTAAGAACCATGTTTCTCATCTGTATACAGATCGGAGGTATCACGTCACAGAAGCTGAAGTGATAGTCACAGAGGAACTCTGGGAAGTCACCCTGAGTGTCTCTTCATATAGAAGACAGACCTAGCATAGAATTTAGGGGGGAATGAGGTAGTAAGTTAAAGAAGGCAAACAACATGAAAAACACTTTAAAACATCTATCCAACTAGACAAACCGGTGCTTCTCCTAGTTCAGCATTTCTAAGGAATGGCTCCATAAACTGGAGCAAGTCAACCAACAATCGATGGAAATAAGGCCACCCGTTCTGAGCATTTCCAGTGAGTAATTTTGGCATGAAACATCTATGAGTAACAAGCTCGAGCCACACAAAACTGAAAGCAACCCCTCAAATTAGCAATGCAAAATAATGCAGCAGCCAATCATGGTCTATGGAACAATGCAAGTGTATTGAACAGCTATCTAGAGAATGAAAACTATCCTGAAAGAATTGCTTTTGTTTCTTAAGTGAAGCGCAAATGATGTTGATCTTCCAGTCACACCCAATATTTACATTATTAAAAGATACATGTACTTTTGTGATAATTGTATTTTATGGTTCCAATATATATATATATATAAATAGTATTGTACTCAACCTCTATCCTTAGAAGCACAATTAAAAACAAAGCTTGAAAATATGAAGACTACTCCTTGGATAAAAAGTAACAAACACAAGTGCCTTTTCTATACAAAACAAAGGTGACTTAGAATTCAAGTTCAGGATTGTAAAAGCATTAGGATATCTGCCACAGGCCAAAAACACTAACACACAAACACACAAACCTGAACCCTGGCACTTGAAGTGGTTGAAGAGCATGGAAGGCACTTGCAAACAAAGTCAAGATCTGAAAAAAATGAAGAAAAAGGTCAAGGAATCAACAACAGCATCAAACTAATAGGACAGTTTGTACTACTAAACCTTGTATAGCCGTATAGGGATGAAAGTAAGTGTAAAAAGTGTAATGAATATTTAGACTCGTATATATAATCGTATAAATGTTATAATGTAAGGTTTGGTAAATCATACAACGTGCATCTTCATGGTTTGGTAAGTCATGATGTTAGAATGTAAGCGGTAAGTCATGCAGATTTTTTGCTTCAGATGCCTGGGAAAGACTCAAACTAATCACCTCAGATGATAAGCAGTGTAACACGGAAATTTCCTGTAATTAACAGCATTATATTGTTGGTTCACGTGAACTTTGATTTTCCAACTCACAAAAAGAAGGCAGCCATATATTATTATTAAATCCAAATATGAGGGGAGAGTGACCATGAGCTTCTGGAAAAACCAATCTGAGACATCATCCCCTGGCCTTTTAATAGGCCACTAGGGTGTAGTCGTCAAACATAGAGAGCAGAAGCATGCAGCATCTTTTGTAATATTACTTTATAGTTAATTATTGCAATTACTGATATTATGTAAAAATTAAAAAAAATAAATTAAATCATCAAAGTATAGCTATAATTAACAGATTTGTAAATTTTGATGGTTAATGTTTTATTTAAGTTTTATACTTTTTATTTAGAAAAAGTTAATTTCACTTTTGATCCTATAACTATTATGATTTTGTTAATTTCACTTTTGGTGCTATGAGTTTCAAAACTCTCAATTTAGTATCTTAATTATTTAATTTTTCTTAATTTCGGTCTTTTTGATTAAGCTTTCAGCAAAAAATAATTGAAAAAAAAAAAAAAGAAAAGAAGAAGATAAATTCATCGTTAAAATATTAGAATAATACGGAGTAATTGAAAATACAAATTATGTAAATAAAAAAAAAAGACAAAAAAAAAAAAAAAAAAAAAAAAAAA
>NC_044919.1:2077557-2103185 GCF_003576645.1 Ipomoea triloba | reverse complement strand
AAAAAAAAAAAAAAAAAAAAAAAAAAAAAAAAAAAAAAAAAAAAACTTGTTTTATCACATCTTCCTCCTCCTCCGCCCCCGCTCGCATTACCGGAACAGCCCACTCCCGCCCACCACCGGCATCTCCCTCATGGCGGAAAGCACTGCGTTCCTACCCAAAACAAACACTTACAATAAGATGCAGAAAACCCAGATAAGTACACAGAAGACAAGAAAGAATTAAGGGACCTGTAACGATGGTTAGAGGTGAGTTCCATCAGAGACCCGGAGCAAATGGGACATTCAATTCTGGAAGCCATTCATTTCCATGAATGAAATTGTCCACTGTAAATTTTGCTGCCTCTCCCGGGCTGGTGATGGCGTGATATCCCGGCCACCTCACTCGATTCGCCGTTTGAGCTCCGGGTCCAGTATTCTCATATTCACCGTAATACAACGTATCTAAGCCTTGATTAGTGTTGTCCCATGGCGTCCACCCCGCAGGATCTATCAGTGCATCCATATAACACTCCATGAACACGGTGATGGCATATCTCCCCCAAGGTCTTCCTAGATACGTTTTAACCGTATCTAGGGAACCCACCAGCTCGCGTGCCGCCCTGATGGTACAGTTTTGAAATGAAAAGCCCCCCGGACTATATGGTTTCTCCTCGTGATGGGCTGTGATGACATTTACTTTTTTTGGGGGGTTTCTTACATATATATTACTATTTTGAACTACAGTGGTACCATAGCCAAATATAAAGTCTACGGTACCATATATGTCGCATTCCCGGATGAACTGTCTTCCAACGCCTAAATACAACGTGTCTTGGTAGCCCTCAAAACTGCATTGGTAGAGCACTACTTCACGAGAAGAGCAACCGAGTGCCAAAGCCTGGTAATTTTCGGGTCCGGCAGTGTTTCGGAATGTGATTCCCTTGGCCATAAATCCAAATGCCTCCACAGCTGAAATATATTTCAAATTGCATTAGTTTTACTACCCAAAAAGAATTCTGAAAGTTTCTAAAAATAATTTATTTGCTTACCAAAGGTGGAAGTGTTAAAGGTCTCAATTCCACCGCCAACACTTCGGTTGCCTGTAATTATTGTTTTTAGGATTCCGTCTCCTAGGAGCATGATGTGGTCGAAACGCTCCCCTGACATCTTCACAGTCTCATCATACACCCCTTCTTTGATGTATATAATAAATTTGTTACTATGGTTTCCTGCATGGGAGGCATTCACCCCTTCCCTCAGAGTTTTGAAATGGCCTGAGCCATCTTTTGCCACAATTATATTGGCTTTGGAAGGATCAGTGGAGGACTGCAATAGTTGTCTTGCTCCCTGAGTGACCCACTCAGGGAAACTATCAACTTGGGACATACAAACAACAAAAATTAAGGCTACGACAAAGATCACTTTACTTGCCATCTGAAACTAATAGGACAGTTTGTACTACTAAACCTTGTATAGCCGTATAGGGATGAAAGTAAGTGTAAAAAGTGTAATGAATATTTAGACTCGTATATATAATCGTATGAATGTTATAATGTAAGGTTTGGTAAATCATACAACGTGCATCTTCATGGTTTGGTAAATCATGCAACATGGATTTAATATTTGGTAAGTCATGATGTTAGAATGTAAGCGGTAAGTCATGCAGATTTTTTGCTTCAGATGCCTGGGAAAGACTCAAACTAATCACCTCAGATGATAAGCAGTGTAACACGGAAATTTCCTGTAATTAACAGCATTATATTGTTGGTTCACGTAAAGATGTGCAATTTAAATAACAATGGATATTTAAGGTGGTAATGATATGTATTGGAACATATATATATATATATATATATATATATATATATACACACACATTCTTGTCTACACTTAAGCTCTAAGTGTTCCATACAGTTCTTGTAAAATAATCAATTAACACTACAATAATAACAACTACAATTTATATAATAAAGTTAAAAATTTTTTAAAACCTCATTGTATACAACATTTCATATATAAAAAGGAAATATGAGGTTTATCCATTTATAAATTTTTGTTATTTAATTATTACTTGTTAATTCTTCTCAATAGCCTAGGTATAATCCTCTTTGACGTAAGACACATTAGGCGATCATACCACTTCATAAACTCATTGCATGATCCATCCTTAAAAAAAAAAAAAAAAAAAAAAAAAAAAAAAAAACCTCAATTCAAGATTACCATAATTCATTAACCATACACTGCATCATAAATTAACCTCATTGCAAAAAGAAAAATAAATTACGGAAAAATAAATTACTACTACTATAATCTCTAATCTCTAATATAATAAAGCCAGACATATCTTATTATATAAAATAGCCAAAAGCGTAGGGAAATGTGATGGAGCCAAAACTCCCGCCTAAGAAAAAAATGGTACCGTTTTTAGGGCTCTAAAATCCCACCCAAATGAACCGTGTAAAAGCAGGCAACATTTTGGTAGTGTTATATCCTTAAGCTTCTGAAATTCAGATTTCCCAATTCAAATCCTTTTCTTTCCCACCTGTTGACTTTCTGATTTTAGGTTGAAGTTCAGGGATTGCAGAGTTGGTAGTGTTATTTCCTTGAGCTTGCGTGTGATTGTGGTCTACTGCTGGTATGGCAGTATCAGAAAGTACAGATTGTATCATTTTTTAATATATTACATAGCTACTTCTACCCTTATAAATAGATACATATTTCTTTGCAATCTACAAACACAAAGCTTAGAAAAATAGATTACAAGTTTAAGAGCTGGAGCTCTCTTTTTTTTTTTTTTTTTTGAAAAGAGAGCTGGAGCTCTTATTTCAACAGAAACTGAAAATATTGAAAAACCATTTGCTGTTTGGTTCCTTGAATTACCAGCATGGAACTCTTATTTCACCAGTTTCTGCAGGTGGCAAAGATCACAGGTGAAGAATGGAAGAACATGACTGATGACCAGAAAGCATCCTATGAAGCAGTGAGTTAGCTTCAAACCTTAAATCCCCCATTTTTAGTATTGCTCTAAAATACCGTGAAACATGAGCCTCTTTTGCATGATACAGGTTGAAGGAGAAGGTAATGTTGAAACATACCTGCTTTTTTTAATTCAAATAATCTGAAATTATTACTTACTCATTAATTTGCAACCTTTTGCTCAATTGCTGTGATGTTTGTGTATACAATCTGCAACATGAATGCAGGAATTGTATGTGTTAGCAATTTATACTTTGATATATATGTGTACATGTGAACATATATAGATAAATTTATATACTTATGCATGTATATATACAGATATTGATATACTGATATATACATGCAAAAGGTTGAAAAAGTATATAAATAATCCTATCCTATCTCTAATCTTTAATCTCTAATATAATAAAGTCAGACATATTTGATAAATAAAATTGAAAAAACTTTCCCGCTCAATGTAAAACACAGTCGTTTTGGTCTTTCTTCGGGAATTCCAATCTATATACGAAATGTTTTATTTATTTATTTTTGCTCTTTAGAGCATCCTTATCAGTTGTGGTTTTTAAGGAATTTTTGTAGGTATAACTGGGAGAGAGGAGATGGGAGGAGATAGAAAAAAAAAAAAAAAAAAAAAATCTGCCAGCAAAAAAATAAAAAATAAAAGCTCATTCACGCGCCCTCTGGACGCACACCGTGCGCTTCAACGCGCAAGCTTTAGGCTTTCTTTACTTTCCTCTCTCTTATTGGGCCCCACAAATAACCCATCTTCCTCAAATTAAATTTCGTCTCTCTCATCTCTCCTCCAAATCATCATCTCTAACGCTCTTAGTGTTTGGTCAAAATCCTATGAGATGAGGCCAGATTTTTAGTGGTGTAGGCTATTGGCAAAGTTGGTATTTTAATAGGAAACGTGTGTTTTCAACTAAAGGGGTATGGGAGTAGTCTATTCTATATTGATTTCTTCTTTTTTTTTTTTTGCACTATTGTGTTGCTGCTGTATCTCTTAGTTCCACGTATGCTTATATATACATATACTCAGACACTTCATTGTCTCTTGAATACAAAGAGAAAGAAAATATTACATTCAAAGAGAAAGCGAAAATCAATTTATAAGTTTCTGGAATCAACATGTGCAGCTACATCCTCAGCAAACCACAAAGGCAATTAGGGAGGAACTATGTTGTGACTGAGCAAACCACAAAGGCAATTAGGGAGGAACTATGTTGTGACTGAAAACAAGGGAGAAAAGCATATTAGAAGTCAAGAATGTGTGTTCCATGATCAACATGTTTGTTATTTCAACTTTGTTAATTAAAAAATGTTATGAATCGTAACTGTAGGATAAAGTTAAAGAAATCTGTGATTTTAATATTTAGCTGTTCATACACATTGATAGAATGAACAATCATCAAGATTAGTTACAATAAGCTAATCTTCATCACATGAGAAAGAAACAACATATTACAACAAAAGAACAACATAAATTTAATATAGAATGGTCAAACATGTTCTATATGCCAGTAGAAATCCAATTGTTGTTAGTACTAATTAAAAAAAAATTGAAGCTTTTGATGGAATATCATAACAAAAAATAAAACTTATAAAATCAGTACATGAAAAATAAAAGAATATTACCTGTGTAATAGTGTCCAAGATGTCCTGGTCATTTGTTTTTGTTTTCCAAACAAATGAACTCCATTCTTCAAAACCTTCAATTTCAAATATTTAAAAACTCAGTCAACATTCTTTCTTATAATGAACATTAAAATTTAATGATCAAGTCAAAAACTTAGAAATATATATATTAAAAATATAATTGCTCTGTACAGTAAATACATTGTTACATGAGTTTAGATCATGAGTTTTTTTTTGTAGAGATATATAGATCATGAGTTTTTTTGTATTATATCAGAATGCAAAAATTACAAAATGAAGGCATTAGATTATTTGAGTACAATACAAATTACACAATACCCAATACACACATCCACAATACTTCTACCATACATTTAATTATTGATGGTAAGGCTTAACTTTTATATATTAATATTTGATAGAGACTTCTCACCATCTCTACAAGTTGGTATCTATATATACATGCCATTTAAGAACTAAAAATGTACACTCTATATTCATTCCAAAAGAAAAGTTTTGCAAGTTTATATCTAAGAAGTGCAACCAGAATGAGAAAACTGAAGGGTACAAGTGTATATCATACTTGGAAAAAGAAAAGTTCAAATTCAAGATAAAGGTACTGTGAAAACCTACATGTTCTTCTACATTGAAATTGTATCAAATATTGACTTACTAATGTATAGTTAATTCATATTTGCGTAGTAAATAATTTAGAAAGGTTAGAGCCTTTATTATTATTAATTTATTATTTATTATTATTATTACTATGACTCATTTAACCAAAAGATGACAGCAGAGTAACATTTGAATTATATACATAGATGTAAAGAATATAATTAAAAAAAGTATGAAAGAACATTACCATGCGAAGAAGATGTTCACTGTATTACCATCCGAAGCATGATGATTTTTTGGGAAACAAGCACCAATGAAAAAATCTATTTAAAAAAGGCACATATTAAGAAAAATATTGCACCGAACAAATATTTAAAAAAAAAAAAGTTCAGAACTAAGTATTTCTTGATATACTCATAAATTTCTACATCTAAAAATTATTGCATGTGTATAATCTTCCCAAAATCGAAAAATACACATACGTCTAAACAAGAACATACTTGAATAAATGCCAAATCAGAAAACGCTAGGTTTTACCGTCCAGATGTTGTACTATCTGTTCGATGCATGGTGTTGTTTGCTTTGCCGGCCAGGTTGTTTCCGCACGCCGAACAGTTGCCGCTACCAGAAATTGTCGCCTACTGGAAATAATTTAGAATGGAATGGCGAAAATAGGAGATTGAGAAAGAAGAGTAGGAATTATAAATTGAGCAATGTGTTTGTGGTCAGGTTTCCAGACCCGGTAAAGAGGTTGTCGAGAGAGAACACAGAAGCGAGAAGAGAGGGGAGCTGCAATGAGAATAATGTCTGAGTAGAGTAGGGTTTTTAGGTCTTTTGTATGTGGGCTGTCGGTGCTGATTTGGGCCGGTGGTTTATACTTTGGATTGCTAGGCCAAATGGGCCGATTGTTAGTTATGTGTATATGTGTACATATACGTATATATATAATATAATGTGTATATATATCACATATATATATATATGTATGGGTTCAGGATGGAATTCAGTTTTCTTTTTGGGCCATATATATAACATTGGTGTTTCTTCTTCTTTATTTATTTATTTATTTATTGTGTGTGAAAAACATAAAATATCTATATATTGATACGGAGTATATGTTTTTGTTTGACCATAATAATTGCGTTGTTATTTTCCACTATTGAAAATGCGAAAACAAGTAAACTGATAATAGGTATTTGTTTCTTTGTCCTATTCAAATCATAATTTTTGATATATTCTAATATCTAAAATTTTAATTCTCATATTTTTATTATACGTAGTATTATATAATGTATTATATAATATTTATGTTTATTTTTAATATAATTTTTAGATGATCTACCCTGTATTAATGTGCTATTTACAAGTATTCGAGGTTTGCCTTTCACCAATCAAGGTTAGATTGTACGCTAGGCATTAATAAATTATATTTTTCTAATTTAACTTTTATTTTGATCGGTGTTTTATTTTGCTTGTCAACATTGTGGTGCATTCTTTCAAGGAGATGGGAGATTGAAGATTGTGAAAGTTAATGGTGGCCCAACTGCCCAAGATATTCAGTTTGTTGTTCGGAAAAATTAAGTTACCAAAATTGAATGTTCCACCCAAAATCATTTATGAGTTATTTTTCAATCTATCTCCAAGAAGCAAACAACAATGGAGCATATGTTTCTTCAACATCAAATGCTGTATATAAATAACTGTTTAAATAATCTATAAAGTTTGTATTTTATTAATTTTTGGATACGTACATTTTAATAAAAAAAAAAAACAAACAATTTGTATAATGAAATGTGTGGAGCAAATGCATATGCAATCTCATGATTTAACACATCAATAACACCAACATTTTTCAATAATTAGGATGCTTTGAGCTATTTTACGTTGGAGATTTATCATTAAAAAAAAAACACAAATCCAATTCAGATAATAAAACAAAAAATTATTAAGATTTGTTTTTATAGTTGTCAAAAACTGTTTGATTTTCACACACACACACTTTGACCGTGCATCAAGTAGAATACTAGTATATAAAAAAGTCAAATGTTTTGGCTCTCAAAATCCCGCCCAAATGAACAGTATTTAGGTTCATGTTTTGTCTATAGATGGCGACGCCGTTACTTCTTTTTTTTTTTTTTTTTTTTGAACAAGCTTACTGTGTAAGCTTCATAAAATAGAGGAGTGGCCTACAAATTGAGCTGTCAGATTCACCACTATAAATACATACATATCATTGTAAATGATCAAACTCAACACTTAGCACAAGTAGGAAAACACTTATGGCCTGTTTGGTTGGAGGTTGTTTGAGGGAATTACAATTCAAATGAATTGCAATTCAGTGAATTCTCAAACTACAGTGTTTGGTTGGAGGAAATTGCGGCATGAATTGCAATTCGGTGGAGCGGAGGGCAATTTATTGGTGTAAAGAAAACTTTGTCTCTGCTCCCATACCCTTTGTCTTTTCTTTTTTTTTTTTTAAATTTGAAAGAAGTATTATTATTATTATTATTATTATTATTTGAATGAATTATTACAACTATACTTATTATTATTATTATTATTATTATTATTATTTGAAAGAATTATTACTATTGCTACTGCTACTACTACTTACTATTATTACTACAACATCTACTATAACATAAGGGCATTTTAGTCATTTTGTCGCTTCTTACCTTTGTTTTTTTGCCCCTCCTCCCATACCCTTTGTTTTTTTTTAATTTGAAAGTATTATTATTATTATTATTTTGAAAAAATTATTATTATTATACTCCGTACTTATTATTATTATTATTATTACTACAACATCTACCACAACATAAGGGCATTTTAGTCATTTTGTCACTTCTTACATTTAAATTCCTTGTACTCCTATTTCTGCGTACTAAACACTGTAATTTTAATTCCTACTTTATTCATTGAATTGCAATTCCACCAAATTACAATTATTACAATTCTTTTCCCCCCTAATTCTCTCCTCCCAACCAAACACTCTGTTAGAAGCAAAGGGATAAGAAGTAAAATAGCAAAGCTGTAAAACATGGCTGAAAGTTCATTGTGGCTGCTCAGCTTCATCCCCAACAAACCAACAAGGTCATGAGGTTGAGATGTGTGAGGAGCTATGTTGTCACTGAAAACAAGATAGGAAAGAACATTAGAAATCAAGAATGTTTATTCCAGGATCAAGAGGTTTGCTATAAATTAGACAATTTAGTACGTACTTTTTAAAGCAGATTCCAATTCTTTGATGTAAACTGTTCCTCAATTAGTTCCTGCTTTGTTGAACTCTTTCGTATGAAGTGCAGCCCCTTAAAAAAAAAAACAATTCCCAAACATTTTTCCCAGATTGCGTACTTACTCAAAATGAAGTCTGGATTTTCAGAAACACTCGGTGGTTACTTACATCTTTAGTATTATTGTTAAAATAATTAGTTTACAAATTAGTGAATGTGGTATCATTTTCATGATTTTGATATTCAAGTTCAAGAACATGGAGTGTCACTTACATATTTACATCTCAAAATTTTCAAGCTATGTTCTGTTCTTATATGTTATGATGTTATGATGGTGATATTATGCAACCGTAAAGCCTAGATTGATAATCTTAAAAAGAAATTAAAAAAAATTTCAAACCAAATACTACTTAATACACTACTATCAGCTACAAGTACAAACAGATTTCATTTACTTTTAGGCATCATTTTAGCTATTATTTTTTAATGAACTTAGTTTATAGCTAGAGTATATTCACACTAAATTTATAAATAAAGGCAAAAAAGGTATTTGGTACTTACTTTTTAAAGCAGTTTCCACTAATTTGTTCTCAACTGTTTGTGAATTAATTAGTTCTTGCTTAGGTGAATTCTTTTGTATCAACTGCAGCCACTTAAAATGGTAAACATGAACAAGGAACATAAAATTGAAAAAAAAAAAAACAATTCATTTACCATTTTTTTCATTTACTTACTCAAATTGAAGTCTGGATTTTCAGAAACACTAAGTGGTTACTTACATCTTCAATATATTATTGAGAAGCCTTATTTTACAAAACTGTGAATGTGGAATCATTTTGATTATCTAAAATATCATCTTTGTAGGAAAAATTAAAGAAAATCTGTAGATTAAAATTGGCACAATTTCCAGTACATAAAATATTGGTATTCCTACAAAACAAGCAACCTTAGAGCATCCATAGCAATGCATCTATGAGAGTTTTTGTCAGAAATAAGAATTCATGGTTGGTTTCTAAACTAGTGTGGGTGATAGTTTTTTCAAATATATTTCTCCTGCAAGAGGCAAAACTTTGTGGGCTCCACAATCTGATAAAGGAGAGCATGAGGTCAGCAAGAGAGAAGTATGTGGTTCACAAAAAGCGCACGGATTTCAATTGCTGCCTTTTTGCTTCTTTTTGGTTTTTTTCTTGATTTATGTATTAGATTAAATATCTTTTTCCTTTTTTTTTTTCTTTTTCTTCATTTTTTGTTTTCTTCCTTCTCTCTCCTACTAATCACACTTACAAAAACTCCTTAAAAACCACAAAAAATAAGCCGCTGATAAAGATGCTCTTACTATCAAGCATTAAATGCTGATGGTAAGGTTTGACTCACCTACATAAATGTTTGATAAGGACTACTCTTTTCTCTTTCATCCTCCTACCTATATATATACATTACATTTCACTACAAATATGTGCATTCTATATTCCTTTTGGATGTCAAATTTTGACAACAGGGTTTAAGTTTTGGCCCAACAATGACGAAATTAAAGGAGTCAACAATCATAAACAGGAAAAGGAAGCTGATTTTGAAGATAAAGGTAAAATTTCATGTTACGTTGCACTTCTACATTTATATCTTTTGAAATACTAACTTTGTTTTTAATTAGTGAAATGCAACACATTTTTTAAGTGGTAAAACAGCAATGGAATTCAAAGAAAAATGCAATAATCATAAAATTTTACCATTTAAAGTACTAATCATACAATTTTTCCATTTCAATTAATGAAATCAAATTAAAGTATTAAAGCATAAAGGATATAACATTACTGTAGTTACTGTAATAAACATTAAATACCCAAGTTTTAAAATATCTATTGCATATTCAACAATAGAATTAAATTTTATAAAATATATTATAATAATTGATTTTCATGCATTTTCAAGAACGGGTACAAAAAATTAAAGTAGTTAGGGTTTTGATACTTAACTTTTTTCCAGTTGTGCGCCTGGGGATTGTGTACAGTTTGCTGCAATTTTTTGATCGACAAACATAGGGATTTTTTTTTTATCATCTGAAATTTGCAAGAAATATTAAAATGTATAAAATCAGTGAATAAATTAGGGTTTTGTAAACAAATCCCTCGATTTAATCGCATGCGTACTCAGAAAATAATTATAAGCCATAAAATAATGAAATAACTTAGGGTTTTGAAAATTACCATTCTGTCGATTTCCGAAATTCATCCGGGTGATGAATGTATTTTCCCTTTTCGTTTTTATATGGGCAGGGGTTTGGGCCGGGTATGGGTTGTGTTATTGGGTCTCGGTTTTGAGCCATGAAATATATTGGTTATGCTTGGATTAAACTGGTAATTTTTGGGCTGCTGTTATAATATATATGATATTTATATTTATGACTAGTTTTTCTTATGCCGATGCGCAAAAAATAGGTGTACAATATTAGTATTTTATATTAATTTTAAATTTATTTAAATTTTAATATAGTAAATAATAATAATAATAAATATTTTTATAAATTGGATATTTATATTTTTTAAAATAACTAACATATAACTCTAATATTTAATGTGTATATTATTATTATTATTATTATTATTATTATTGAAGATAAGAAAATATATGGTGGCATATGCATAGTAACAGTAGTGGAAAAGATAACGGAAGTAAGAGTATATTTGTCAAAATATTATGTATTACAATTTTTATAGCATAATGTACAAAAAAAAATTTAACGGAAAAAATGGACATAAATGAGGAGTATAAACTTCATTCACATTTATTATGTTTTTAAATTAGATATATAATGATATAATATATGAATTTATAATTTAATACAAATAATTTTGATATGATTTATGAATTTATAATTCGTATTATTCTGAAATTTATAGATACATTTTAGACCGTTGCATACTATTTGAGTTTTTATGTCAACTTATTATGCTGTTAATTATTAATTAATAATTTAAAATATATTAGAATTTGTTTTTTTTTTAATACAATTGTCCCTATTACATTGTAGTATCTGTTCATCTATACTTTTTTCTCAACCTGTTGGTGAAAGAGTCAATTTCGATATCTCCTCCACTGAGGCTCGAACTCATGACCTTTCATTTGAGGGAGGCCACTACATGCCATTTGAGCACAAGGTGCTTGGCATATTAGAATTTGTTTAATATCCATACAACTACATTTTGCAATTTTAAAATTTAATGAAGTGTTTTTAGATAAAACTTAAGCAATAATGAAATAAAATTACTCAAATTAAAAATGTTGAAATAAACAAATACACACACACACACACACACACACACATATATATATATATGAATTGCTTATTTATTTATTTCAATTTCAATTAGTTGTAATTTTGGTTTTACTATTTAAATATTAATTTGTTTCTCATGTAGGTAAGCAATATTGATGATCAAAGACATTCCAATATTTGTTATGAAGACTGTAGTGTGCATGGACTGCATTTGTTAACATAGTCATGTGTTTGAGTTATTAGACCTTCATTTTCTACATTGTTGCATCTTCTACTATAATATTAGTAAATAAAATTTAGTAAATAATTCCCGCCAAAATAGAATGACCATGTAGTGTAGAAACGATTTCAGCATCTCATGTATAATAACTTTTTTTTTGGGAATTTGTCAGTTTCGTTCTTCAATGTAATCTTTAATATTAAATACAAATCAACAGACACATACCTTTGTGATCTTCAACCATTTGGTTATCCTATTGATTAGGATTTATTGTTTACATTTATTGGGACTCTTTGGTATCCGCAAGATTTGCATTAATTACCTATTCTATAAATACTCTTCTAATTGTAAACAAACCTAGCAGTTCATTTGAAGTACAACGACTGTATACTTATTATTTACGGATACAGTATAGCTCCAAAGCTTCATCATCATTGCCCCTCTATACATTCTGAAGTCTGAAGTGCTATAAGAGTCTGCGCATATGAAATACCAGAAAGGAGAGTCAGCAAGACAATCAAATGTAAAGAATGAGTATTCCATGATTCAAGAGGTAATTGTAAATATTTTTTTTTGTTTTTATTCATGAAAATATATTCCTTTTTAATATCATTCTAATTTTTAATAGTGTGAAATTAGTGTTAATTTGTGTAAATATATGTATTTCTCAAAAACTTTTATTTGAAGTACAGCTAAAGGAGAAATATCCACATGTGTGTTCACATATATGCTAATAAAGGTAGAGTTCTGAGCATACCTTATTCAAGAGCTTCAAATCTCCATGAGATTTAAGAGCTTCAAATTAACAAAAATATCCACAACTTCTTTTGACTCACTTCCTGCTGGAGATTCAAACTATAAGTAAATGATGATGCAATCAGCATATTCTTGGAAAGAGAAAATGGCCAGACAGCAATATATCATTTCTACATTTCTACAGATACTAAGACCTTCAGAGTTTTCACTTTTCAATGAGCATGGACACTGTAGTTGGTTTGGAGAAGACAATATTTCATCTTGGAACAAATTTGACAAGCACACCAGGGGGACCAAATTTCTATATATAGTGCTTTTATGTGACAAAATAGAGGTTTAACACAGAAAATTAGAGGCTAGTATTTACTGACCAGAACTGAAAAATGATGGAAAACAGATGTTTCTGAGTTCTGAAATAACAAATCTGTGTTATATCTTCATTAGCTAGCTGATACATCTATATATACATGAGAAAATAGACAAGTTTCCTGAAATTCTGCACTATTTACTGCTGCCTAACATTTCTGCTACCTAACATTTCTGCTGCCTAACTTTGCTGCTGTTAACTTTACTGCCTAACTTTGCTACTGTTTATTTTACTGCTGCCTAACACATAATAATTATAATAATCTCAACAATCAGAAATATACTACACATTTTGCTGCTGCATTGACATTATGTACCCCTGTCTCGTATCCTAGGGCAAAAGCAGTATGAATACAACCAGAAAAAGAGATTATTTGAGAATAATTAGCAAACCAAGCAATGAAATACATAGTGAGAATAATTCAAAGCATGAGAATCTAAACATGAGTTGATTTCTATTTACTTTTGGAGGAAAAACATGATTAGTTTTCTTCTGAATGAAGTAATGCAAAGCATGAAACATAATTGCACAATAACATGCCCACATGTGATATTTTAAACTAAATTCCATTAAGGAATAAATTTAAACTTATTTGGGTTGTTTTGGATATCATATCATCACCACAATTTTGTGCCACATATCTTATAGGTTTATATTATGCACATCTCCTGCGTGTTTTAAGAGAACAATATGACCCACTCTTATAAATATATAATAACTGAATTGACTATTTTATACACATGAAACAATTTCAAACTATGTGCAAACTTTAAATTTAATACAACTTCATCCCACATGAAATTTTCTTATAAATTCCATTAAGGTATGGGTTCCTGTGTTATATATATATATATAAAGAACATTATATAATTGAAAAAATTATGGAGTATTATATAATTGAATTAAAGTTGCTTTCAAGTTCACTATAGTTATGTATAGTCAAAAAGAAATTCTAAAGAAAAAACAAATTTAAGTTTGCCCTCCTATTTGATAACCACTATAAACATGTCGAATTAGAGGTAAACAAGGATGTTCTTCTGCCATCTATTTAAACAAAAAAAACATAGGAGATACATACTAATATTGATCAAAGAAATAAGGTCAAGTATTTAAAGTTGCAGAAATTTGAAGATTTTCATTCATTCACACAACGATGGACAAAGGTACAACATTGAAACAATCATCCTTTCCAAATGTTCTAATTAGGAAAAAAAGCAATTAACAAGTAAAAGGGAATTCAGTTGACAACCTGCAATCAATTGAATCATCCTGCTTTCAAATGGTAAAAACCCAATGAACCAGTCACTCCATAACAAACCAGTGCGCAAATTAAAGTTCAATCAAATATATCAATTATGTCATACAAACTGACTTATTGAATTCATTACTTTAAAATGAATAATCCAACAATTATGTTGTCTCCAAATTGTGAGTCAGGTAATTATATGAGTGAACGTTTTTTTCTACAGTTCACGTTTTATATCTTTTAACAGAATTATTTTAGACTACTATGACTTTATTGTGACACTTTTATCATTATAGCAGCTTATATTAGATGATGCTTTGGACAAAACATAAATATCATAGCTGTTATGGACATCTTAATAACCAATTCTAAGATATAGTGCAATAGACAATAATTTGTAGATAAATGATTGTAATTGGTTGATGACTATGTTTCGGACTCAGCAACAAATAATAAACCGAACTGCCAATGGAAACATTTCGCATTCACACTACATTTTAAATTCGTTTTGTCTTTCTGTATTTAAATTCCTTTTGCATATTTTTAAATTTTAAATGGTAAAAAAATCCATTCTGTCCTTATAATATTATCTCTTCTTTTTTCAACTTTAATTAGTAGTTAAAAATGAGATAGAAAATTCATAGACATATGGACATATTTATTTTAAAGAAATTATTTATACATTTTTTTCAAAATATTAAAAAAAAATACACATAGCAGAACAATAAATTCTCAACGAAGAAACGAAACAAATTTTAAATTCATTTTTAAATGGGCTACACATTTACAAACAAATACCTAATCCTAACAAAAAATGCAATTCCCATAAAATATATAGCTAATAAAATCACGCCAAAACTCTAGACTTACCTTAGCCAATTTAAAGCAATATTAGGTTGGATTTTTTAGGCTATTTGTTGCAGAAAGCTATTCTACCCTCTTGCACTCCATTTGTGGACTGGCATGTGAGGTTCGTAGGTTCGAACAGTGTGGATTTAGGGTTTCTTCGAGGTGTGAAGCGATTGGATCGAAGCATGGAAATGGCTAAAAATGTTCTTGGTTGTATGCAAAATGTGAAATAAATTCGTTAAAAACTAAGGATTACCCGTGTGCTCTGGCAATTTATAGTGAACTTTCTAGAATTGAATAGAGAGGGGTAAGAGCTACTGGACAGAGGCAAGAAGAAAGGGATAAAAGGAAAATAGCTGTCGGAATTTAGGTTTTTTTTTTTTTTTGGCTTTTATATTTGGACAAAGGGTCAAACTCTGGCAGCTTCTTGTGTGAATGCAAGGGAAATATGCCTAGGATCTATCCATCCAATGCTTAGAGTTCCTTTTAAGAGGAATTTTGCTGCAAAGAACTTCCTTAAACTTTCAAGAGTAGGCCTACCCCATGAGAACTTCCCAATCAAAAGATAATTTTCAATTACATTCAATTGTTCCATTTCATCCTCCCCAAACCTAACAGCAGGTATACCCCTGTGAATACCAGGGCTTTTCTCAGAAATGGTGGGCTGTGGCAGCCCTCCAAAGACATTACTTGGTCCCTTACTCATATCTCCCGCAAATAGAGAAGCAAAACTAGGAGGATTAGGAGCATTACTCCTCTGGTTTCTCTGGCCAGTACCAGCCCCAAAATTGGGGTTCACAGATTTCTTTATAGCATTTTGTCGAATAGGTGCTGGGCGGGAAAGAGATCCCTTACCTGTGGCTCTGTTCGATTCCAATGAAGCTCCGATTGCCTCCCCTGCCTTGGATGATGAGGGAATATCCTTCAAAACCGTTGCCGGAGAGACAAACGTGACTCCTTTCAATGGAACAGTCCTCTCTTCGTTCACATTTGGAACTTCAGCCGGGTTCTCTGATTTTCTTCGAACTGTTTCCGCATCAGAAGCTTCAATCGCAGCTGTGTCTTTCCCTTCAGAGAACCCAGTTCTTATATTGTGGACCGCGGTCCACAATGTCCACAATGCATTGTGACCGCGGTCCCAAAACGACGTCGTTTTAGTAAGTGGGAGACGGATTGAAACTACAGTTCATTCCAAAAGATACTGCCTTACATTTGTTTTGATATTATCGAATGAAACTGTAGTTATATCAAAAAGTAACTGTAGTTGTGTTGAAAAGAAAGTGCAGTATATATGAAAAGATACTGAATAACAGTTTCACTTTTGTGTTTGATATTATCGAATAAAAGTGTAGTTATATCAAAAAGTAACTGTAGTTGTGTTGAAAAGAAAGTGCAGTGTATATGAAAAGATACTGAATAACAGTTTCACATTTGTGTTTTTATATTATCGAAAGAAACTGTAGTTATATCAAAAAGTAACTGCAGTTGTGTTGAAAGGTAAATGCAGTTGTGTTGAAAAGAAAGTGCAGTATATATGAAAAGAAAGTGCAGTATATATGAAAAGAAAGTGAGTGGCGCGAATTCATCCGTCTGTTTTCATTAATCAAAACGACGTCGTACATACAATTTTGTGGACCACGGTCCACGATATAATTTGCGTCCGGCTAAAGTTCCAAATGTGAACGAAGAGAGGACCATGTCCACACAGTTTTGTGAACCATACTATCAAATAATAATGTACCTTCAATATAAAAATAATGTACATTTAATATAAAAATAATGTACATTGTATTAAGGGAAAATGTACATTCAGTACAAAAATAATGTACATTTAGTACATTAAAAATATACATTCATTATGGTCCACACAGCTGTGTGGACCATGATCCATACAATAATTGTTCTAGAGTTTGGGCTTTATAAAGAAAAGTGTATTTGGGCCATTTATTAAAAAATTACATATATATACCGTCGGGCCATGATTATTATTTTGGGCTTATAAGGTACAAGAGGGCAAATTATTGCATGGATTATGGTCCACACAGCTGTGTGGACCAAAAATAAAAAGTACATTATTTTTGTACTGAAAGTACATTATTTTTGTATTATAGGTATATTATTTTAGGGTACATTATTTTTGTACTGAAGGTACATTAATAATGATTGGTAAAAGAGCTTTTGGGCCAATACTTCAATATTTACAAAACCAATATATATGTAATTTTTAATTGAAAATTGTAAATGTATTTTAGACTTTTAGTGATATGATAATGCAAATCATGACAGTTGCATTTATGAAATCTTAAACGTTTTTATTTAATATTTATTTAGCGATAATTTTGTTAATATTTATACCATGCATCACACGGGTGACTCAGACGAACAACGGTGGTGCTCGAAAACAACTAATTAGTGAAAAAACTCTCTAAGAAAATTAAACACATTCGTAATGAAATCTAAGAATATTTAAGCATCTATGTACTTTCGTGTGAAAATAATGACATAGATTAATAACATTGAGCTTTCCATAAAATAGATTGAAGTAGGAGAACATTAGAAATAAACATCGAGTAGGTACTATCATTTATGATTCAAGCTGTATGAGTCACCTTCAGATCTCGCCGATAAATACCAGCCGACGAACTCTTCACTTGAGAAAGAAACAGTATAGTACATATCGTAACTTAGATTAACTAACTAAGATCGACGGAGATTTGCTTGATTCTTGACAAAATCAAGCATTTAGTTCCAGATCATTGAACTTCTATGTGAGCATGGTAGAGTAAGAGCAGAGATTGAACAAAATTCTAAAGAGCCAGAGTATTGTAGAGAGAGGCATACATTGAGAAATGAAAATGAAGTCTGAGCATTCTAGAATGTTGTTGTTGTTGTTTATTATTATTGTTGTTGTTGTTGTTGTTGTTATTATTATTAGCACTAGTAAATTACCCGTGCGATGCACGGATAAACTTTTTTAATATATATTTAAATAATAAAATTAATAATGAAATTATAAGCAATTCTAATATTTGAAATTATAAAATTTTTATATTAGTGTTGAAATTTATTACTTAAAAATTATATTAGGAAAAGTCTAAAAAATATATATAAGGAAGAGCATGACTAATTAATTTTATTTTAAGTAACAAAAATATATTATAATCAAATGAAGGGAATATCTATGTTTCATTACCGTAGTAAGATTAAACTGTTAAATACATTATGGTAATATGGACGGCATATGTGTATGTTTGGTTTTCCTTTAATTATAAACGTGATATGTGTATATTTAATTTCCTTTAATTACCTACCATAATATGTGTATGTTTAACTTCCTATATGATAATAAAATTTATCATTAATTTCAATAAAAATGAGATCTTTTTATTATGATTGCTATATGGTAATTAAAGAGTATATATTATTCTTAATTAATATTATGCTAATTACCATCGGCTATTTAGATGGTAAATAGTATATGGTAATTATCCATATAGATTACCATAATAAACAGATTAACATATGGATCAGTATTATAAAAAAAAGGAAGAAGTCTTTTAGATAAGATATATTAGGAAAAGTATCAATTAATTATAATATGATACGAAAATTATATTAGGAAATTGATTAGCTAGTATCGATCCAGCTAATTTTTCCTAATTCTATATTTGTAAATACCGTTATAAAAGAATTTAATAGAAAAATTTAATTAGGAACTTATGTTAAGAGTTTTGGATTATTTTTATATATATAAAGATTAGGAAAATTATATTAGGAAATTATATTCAAAGTTTCAGATTATTATTATTACGGAGTATTAGAAGTATAACCTGATGCCACTAAATATTTAAGAAATATGAGTATTATTGTTATTATTATTATTATTATTATTATTATTATTATTATTAACAATATTTTTAATTTTTTAATAGCGTGAAAAATAAAGTTTTTTTGGATTAAAAATATTTTTTCTAGACTTCTATCTTTATATTTCATATGTCTTTTTGGATTATGTTTCTTACTTTGTATCATTATAGTGAAATCTAAATGTTTAAAAAAAAATCTCTCTTCCCTAATGTTTTTGTCTATCTATAGTGAAATCTAAATGTTAAAAAAAAAATCTTTGTTACAATGTAGTATTAGGAGTATAACCTGATGCCACTAAATATTTAAGAAATATGCAAACTAAATTACTCTGTATATTGTAATTTTACTCTGTTATTATATTTAGAATGTAATCTTACTTTATTATATTTAATTAGATTGCATCTTAAAATAAAAATAGTGAAGGTATAAATTAACTATTAGACAGGGGGCCTTTATTTTTAATAGACCGGCCTAATTACAATGCAGACTAAAGTTCCCAAATATGTGATGCAATGCAAACTAAATTGCAAAATGATCACTTATTCTTGAGAACCATTAATTAATTTTTTTTAATACAACTAATCCTATTACATTATAGTATCTGTTAGAACCATTAATTAATTAAGTAGTCCACAAAACACACCAACATCATATCATATCTGCTTCGCATGGGTACCGAAGTTGAGGAACACATCAGATCATTGCTTCAATTCCTAGCTTGAAAACCTACACCAGATCTGCCTGCAAAACCAACCATTCCAATCAAAACAGAAATAAATATGCCAAAAATCCATCACATTGTAATATGCTTTTAGACAATTCTAAACCGCTTTTTATTTTCATATATTTACTATATGTATGTAGAAACTTACCACATCGAGGAATGAAAGATGGAGTTTGATTTTGGTAATGGGTCAGCAACTAAAATGTAATAGTAACCCATGACCTTGGTATGCATTTGGACATTGCTATAATTTGATATAATAGTTAGCTTCTCCATTTGAGCAATATTGACTGAGCCAGGTTCAGGGTAAGAGGATGACATTTCAATGACGTAGCCAACTTTCCTACTTCTGTTCCGTTCCCATAAATTGGAAGTGAATTGCAGAGAACCCGTCCATCCTAAAGCATTAATATTGCACGTATTGTATCAACCAAATTTCTTAATTAAATTTGTTCATTTAACTATATATATATATACATACTATCAAGTAGCTAGCAGACATTCTAGAAACATAATAAGTGGAAGATCGAGAGAGTGGACCTAACAGATCAGATGTATCACTGGTCCATTAGAATAGAACTACCATGTTTGGCAGGCAGGGAGAGAGAGAGAGAAACCGACACTAATAGCTTTGCAACACTTAGGAGGCACATGGAGAGGGAGGGGGAGAAGGTGTGTAAATCTGGTGTGATCACCAGATCTGGAGAGATACAGTGAGGAGCGTGTTTGGTTGGTAAGAAATGGAGTACATAGACAACTTACCACCGATGTATTTGATCGCACCGAAAAGATAACCTCTATGCAGCTCATCATCCCTGCCGATGGATATAAAGCGTATGACTGTGAGATAAGAAAGGAGAGCGGGGTGATATATATAGAGTCATAGCTTAGATTAAAGCGAAAATTGAGAAGAAGAGTTGAGGAAGAAAAGTTGGCGTACAGTATATAAATTTTCTTGCAAAACAATACAACTTTCTTTATTCATATCCATTCCCTAAAATCACTCCATTTTAGTCTTCTTAAATTTCCTAGAGAAAATGGTAAGGTAAACCAATTACAACTTTCTTTATTCATATCCATTCCCTAAAATCTCGCTATTTTAGTAGCCATATTCCATTTTGCCGGCAACCGAAGAAACCACCCGATTTCTAATGATAAAGATTCAATTTTTCCAAAAGTTTGATATTACAAAAATGCCCCTAAGTTTTGGGGAAAAATTTTAACTATGCACTTCTATTATTATATTATATATATATATATTGACGGTAATAACGTGTTACCGGGTATGTAATTTGAGTATTATTGAGTATCTGAATACAATGTTGAGTACAGTGTTTGAGTGCAGTGCTCAGTGTACAAGTGAGTTCAGTATGTATTGTCTAAGTTCAAGTGTCGTAAGAAGTGTCCCCCTTTTCACTATGTGGTTGTGAGTCTTTTTATTCCCTTCAGCTCAGTAACGGAGCATTGATGAGGAGTTGAACGTTGGACATCAGTACCTGAGGTGTTGAATGCTGAGGAGCTGAACGTCGGTCATCAATGCTGAGGAGCTGAACGTTGACCATCAATGCTGAGGAGTTGGACCGTTGCGCATTGATGCTGAGGAGTGAGGTGTCTTGGGTAGTTTGAACGGCAACTGTCTTGGTCAACAGTTCCGGGTCGGGTACCCAATTACCCTGTCACCAGCCCCCCACTCCCTAGCTAGCGAGAATGGCGGAGGTAGTTAGGGAGTATCAGCCTGTCACTTGTGCTGAAATTTTGGTATGTTCAATTTTTTTTTTTTTTTTTTACGCATCCTCACCTAGGTACCGTGCCGGGTCACACAACTGTGACTTCGGCACGGGGCCGAGGTCACATGACCTTGGCGCTGGGCCGAAGTATGTTCAATTTTTATTTATTTATTTTTTTACGCATCCTCACCTCGGTACCGTGCCGGGTCACACAACTGTGACTTCGGCACGGGGCCGAGGTCACATGACCTTGGCGCTGGGCCGAAGTCACGCGGCGATGTGACTTCGGCCAGTGCCGAGGTCACGCCGAAGCGTGACTTCGGCCAGTGCCGAAGTCACGGTACGTGATCTCGGCCAGCGCCGTGGTCACGGTCCGTGACCGTGCCTCGGTGCTGGGCCGAAGTCACGGTGCGCTTTTTTTTTTTTTTTTTTTTTTTTTTTTTTTGCTCAGGGCTCTTGCGTGAGTTCACTTCGACCATTCGTAGGTTCGGTCAAAGGTCAGCTCTCCCGTCAGGTAGCTAGCGAGATCGGATCTCGTGCCAGCCCTAAGTGACTAGAGTGTGGTGTTTTCGTAGCAAAGCGTTAAGCTTTACCCAGAAAACACCCTCCGAGGTCAGCTCTCCCGTCAGGTAGCTAGCGAGATCAGATCTCGTGCTGGCCTTAAGGGATTAGAGTGTGGTGTTTTTTGAATCCAAGCCCTTGGCTGGGCTCAGAAAAACACTCTCCCGTTAGGTAGCTAGCGAGATCGGATCTCGTGCCGGCCCTAAGGGATTAGAGCTTAGATTTTTTATTATTATTTTGTTTTTTAACCAAATTGATCAGGGCAGACCATGACCAACTACTGAGTCCTTTTGCTTATGGAGGTGAACGCACAAGTGAAGGAGGCAGATGTACAAGTGGAGGCGATAGACGCATTTGAGGAGACGGATGCACCAGTAGAGGATGCGAGTGCACAAGTGCAGGAGGCGTGCGAGTGCTCAAGTGCAGGAGGCGGATGCACAAGTGGAGGAAGCAAAAGCACTTGAGGAGCAGCGTCACTTGATGAGGTGACGCTGCTTGAGGTGGTGACTCTGCTCGAGCAGGTGACGCTGCTCGAGGTGGTGACGCTGTTCGATGTGGTGATGCTGTTCGAGGTGGTGGCACTGCTCGTGGAGGTGACGCCACTTGAGGAGGTGATACCACTTGATGAGGTGACGCTGCGTGAGGTGCAGCGCCACTTGATGAGGTGACGCCACTCACCGCTTGAGGAAATCCATGGCTTGGATGGGAGCCGCCTTCACTGGGTAACGCCACTGCTCACAAGAGGTGAACGCACAGCGCTACTTGATGAGGTGACACCAGTTTGATGAGGTGAGACGCACCAGCTTGATGAGGTGACACCCGCTTGATGAGGTGACACCAGTTTGATGAGGTGACACCCGCTTGATGAAGTGACGCACTAGCTTGGTGAGGTGACACCCGCTTGAAGAGCAGTGTCACTTGATGAGATGACGCTGCTTGAGGAGCAGCGCTACTTGATGAGGTGACGCCACTCACCGCTTGAGGAAATCCACGGCTTGGATGGGAGCCGCCTTCACTGGGTAACGCCACTGCTCACAAGAGGTGAACGCACAGCGCTACTTGATGAGGTGACACCAGTTTGATGAGGTGAGACGCACCAGCTTGATGAGGTGACACCCGCTTGATGAGGTGACACCAGTTTGATGAGGTGACACCCGCTTGATGAAGTGACGCACTAGCTTGGTGAGGTGACACCCGCTTGAAGAGCAGTGTCACTTGATGAGATGACGCTGCTTGAGGAGCAGCGCTACTTGATGAGGTGACGCCACTCACCGCTTGAGGAAATCCACGGCTTGGATGGGAGCCGCCTTCACTGGGTAACGCCACTGCTCACAAGAGGTGAACGCACAGCGCTACTTGATGAGGTGACACCAGTTTGATGAGGTGACACTCGCTTGATGAGGTGACGCACCAGCTTGATGAGGTGACGCCCGCTTGATGAGGTGACACCCGCTTGAGAAGCAGCGCCACTTGATGAGGTGGCCGACTTCAAACCAAGTGTTGGTCGAGGTCGGGCCTCGACCAAGTGTTGGCCGAGGGCTGACCTCGGCCAATTATATTATTATTATTGTTTTGTTTTGTTTTTTTTTTGTTTTTTTGTTTTTTTTTTAAATTTTTGACGAGGACTGACCTCGGCCAAACTTCACCGAAAACTTGGCCGAGGACTGATTTTTTTTTTTTTGAGCGCAAGATGGGCCGAGGACTGACCTCGGCCAAGTCGGAGTGTTTTTTGACGGCCATCAGCGAATTACATGTTTTTTGCGTTGCGCGGACTTTTCCTCTAGCTCACTGTTTCTTGCTTCCTCGCCCAGGTCGCACCTCCTCTTCTTGGTGTTGGAAGCTAAAGGCTCAGGATCTTCTTCCTTTCGCCACACATTGTCGGGTAGGCTTTGTTGATACTGGTACTGTCCCGGATACTCAACGAATTGGGTAAAATATCCTCTCTGCACCAGTTCCTCTATTTGTCCTTTTAAAGTATGACACTCGTTAGTATCATGTCCAACCTGCCGGTGGAACCGACAGTACTTAGTTTGGTCCTCGCCCGTAGAAACTGCCATACACTCTGAGGGAAAATGCACCATTCCCATTTCCTCAGCGTGACTTAGAATCACACTAATCGGGTGAGTAAGCGGTGTTAAGTGCCGCGGTGAGGCGAGACGAGGTCGCTCATCTCTTCCCTTCGTTGAGGGTGGTTGGTTTGGTCGTGGTGCCTGGCTGGGCGGACCAGCTTTATCAGGTCGCCCACTCTTTCGTCCTTCCTCATCATCCTTTTTTCTCCTGTCAGCCTCCTCTGCGTCTGCGTACCGGTTGGCCGTTCTCATGAGTTCCTCATAAGAGCGTGGGTGGTGGGTGTTCAGTTGTTTGTGGAAATCGCCTGACCTCAGTGCTTGGATAAAGGTGAGAATTGCTGCCTTCGAGTCGAAGTCATATACGCTGTTGACTTCTTTTTTCCATTTGCTTAAGAAGTCCCGCAGGCTTTCCCCCTTATCCTGCTTTACCCCACCAAGATGTGAGAATGGTTTCTTATGTTGTATACTCCCTGAGAAATAAGACAAGAAACTTTTGGATAGCTCTGCAAAGGTCTGAATTGAAGACAAGAAACTTTTGGATAGCTCTGCAAAGGTCTGAATTGATCCGTCGAAACTTTTGGATAGCTCTGCAAAGGTCTGAATTGATCCGTCTGGGATTGTGGATAGCTCTGCAAAGGTCTGAATTGATCCGTCTGGGATTGTGTTAAACCAATCTTGAGCAGTCCCGTCCAAGGTGGACAAGATGTTAAACCAATCTTGAGCAGTCCCGTCCAAGGTGGACAAGAGCGCTCTACACATTATGGCATCGCTTGCCCCAATCATGACCATGGCTGCCTTGTATCTTGTCATATGGGTACGTGGATCTGAAGTGCCAGTGTAGGCCTTGATGGTGGGTAATCGAAAGTCTTTTGGAAGAGGAACTTCCATTATGTCAGGAGAGAATGGAGCGGCCATTCTTACCTCCGGTTCTGGTGAGTGTTCTCTTGCTTCTACTTTCTTTTCCAAATCATCTATCTGCCTTTGGAGTCTTTCCACCAGGCCTTCCTGTGGTGTTTTGTGTCTAGTGGAGTGACGCGGAGCCAATCCACCAGATTCGCCAATCCTTTCACCGGATGGTCGTTTGGTTACTGCGTTTCCTGCTTGGGCACGGGGACCTCTATTGGAGGATCCTTGCACCCCCAACCGATCTCGGATAGATCTAGAAGCCGCCGGTCGTTCTCGAACAGATCTGGAAACTGGTTGAGTTCCACCTTCGTGCCGTTGAGTTCTGTTTTGCCTCGGAGATTGCACTTCTTCCTCCAGAGGGGGTGGTGGCGGTAAGATCTGGCCTTACATTCCTGCGACTAGTTGGGCCATCGTCGTCGCCGCCTGTTGGATCATATGCGCTGCCGCCTGAAGGTCCACCACCTGGGCGGGAGCAGCGGCTGCTGGGAGGGGAGTACGGCCACCACCATGGTTGTTGTTGAGTTGGGTACGGAGGTCACCTTCTCTGCGGTTATTGTTGTTGAGTTGGCTGCGAAGGTCACCTCCACGGTTACTGTTGAGCTGCTCACGAAGATCACCCGA
>NC_044919.1:2062039-2076862 GCF_003576645.1 Ipomoea triloba | reverse complement strand
TATATATATATATATATATATATATATATATATATATATATATATATATATATATATATATATATATATATATATATATATATATATATATATATATATATATATAGATTTATCTCAATAAAATTATTGTTTACTTAATTGAGAAGTGGGAGGAGGTGAGAAGTTGGTCTTGACTCTGGGCCGTTTAGTTTCATGGTGACAGCGTCATATGCTCGAGCGGCTTCCTCGGCGGAGAGAAAGGTCCGCAGCCATAGACGGGTCTTCTTCCATGGGTCTCTGATCTCGGCCTAGAATTTACCCCACGATCTCTTTCTAACCCCACGGTATCTTACCGCTTTAAGCTCACCGGATCCGATGGCATCTCTGGTAGCTGCGCAACGGCTACCCTGCCTCTGACCATCACCCAAATACAGAAGAAAGTCAAGCAGCATCCAGCGGCATAGATTTTTCTCCTTTTTTATATAAAACTAGTTTGGGCATCCAGCGACAGATTTTCCGACCAGATTTGGCCAGGAGGACCAAATCAGTTAAAAAAAGCATAATTAAAAGATTAATTCGTTAATTTTAAAAGTCAAGTGTTACAATTAACACATTTTTGGCTATAAAAATAAAAAATAAAAAATAACTTCCCGCCCATGCAAAACGGTTCTTGGGCGGGACTAATTGGAGCCCCCATCTCTCTTCATTATGACCGGTTGGTTGGGTTCACAATCATTATTGCATGGACCATGGTCCACACAGCTGTGTGGACCATGGCCCAAAACGACGCCGTCTCTCCACTTAAGGAGAGACGGCGCCGTTAGGTCTCCCGTCTTTTTTTTTTTTCTTTTTTTCTTTTTTTCTTTCTTTCTTTCCGCGACACAGACACAGACGCAGACTCTTCGGACGCCATTTTTGCTGCTTGTATCATCACTCTTCTGTCGTCATTGTGGAGAGACGCAGCAGACTCGGACGCCATCGCCATCTCCACTGCTTCCTCACTCTCCACGCCATCGCCATCGCCACAAGAAGACAGACAAGACCACTCCATTGCTTGAGGAAACAACAAATTCTTGAAGGTAAACATCTCATTCCTTGTTCAAGCATAAATTTCCTTGTGTATTGTTTTTGAGCAGGTTGTATTTGTGTCCATAGTAGATTATTGATACGCATATAGTACATTTTTTATTGCCTATGGTTCTTACTCGTTTTAGGTTAACCTGGCATGTTTTGGAACTTGGAAGAGGAGACTGACTATATTGCTATGAATTACAGAGTATTAGGTTACCCTATATTTTGGACTTCAATATCAACTTTGCAGTTCTATTAATTCCTGCCTCCTATTTTCATGGTTCTCAAAATGCTTTAAGAGTTGTTGAATTTCACAATGTTTGATTGGAGGGAGGGGAAGAGAACAGAAAAACAGGGCATCTTCATTATATGTCTTAGGTTCAGTATATTATGTTTGACAATGTTTGACTGCCTCATTATATGTCTTAGGTTCAGTATATTATGAGATTCATTTGAGTTTTATCTGGCAAACCACTCTCTGTTGCTGTTGCTGAATTTTGTGCTATAAGTGAAGGTGAACACCTAAAGTGAAATGACCATCAGTAGTTATATTATAATCACTGGCAGAGAGGGATTAAATAAATCATGTGCCTTAATTACTTGCTGAAGGATTCTTAGCATTATTTGTCTTGAAGGGAAACACTTGTTCAAAAGCTATAAGTAGGTGGAATTTGTTAACACCTACCCCCGGATGTTCAAAAGTCAAATGAAACAACCACCACACGCCCTGCTGAACACAATGCACCTACCAATCTCCAAGAGACTAAAAAGAGCACAACAACAGTAAAACCATTGTTTGACATGTAAGTAAAGACTAAAATTTCTGATTAAGGTACATTATTTATGTGCATTAGATACATTCTTTTTATTGATCGGGTACATTATTTTTATGTGGCAGTGTAATTGAAGAATCGGAGTCTGATTTTGAACATGTCCAACATGGGGAGAGAGAAAACAGAAAATTAAAAAATCTTCCATTGAAATTGAGGTCTCCATTTTGGACGACAAACAAAGAAAAACTCTCCTTTGTCAATGCAAAGCGAAAGCTACTGTCTGATTTTAAATTCATGGACCCGTCGCCTGAACATCCAGCTGAGTAGGTTACTGATAATGTTTTATGCTAATATTTGTCTTTAATGAGTATTAACAAGACATTTTATTGCAGTGAGTCGCTGTATAAGTATAAAAGCTACTACATTGGAAGAGACCAGTTCTTGACTCTACGGAGTGGTTGGGTAGAGAAGTGTATTATAGATGTTTGGAGCTTTCAAATGAATAAAAAAAATATCAACCGTGGAATGGGTGAGCCAAAGTTCATCTACTTCACTACCAATCCTATTGTAAGTGGCTGGACTTTCACTTATATTACAACATTATATTGATAATGGAATCTTATTTATTGTGAGATATTCTGCACAGGGTACATTATTTTTGTTCACAGGGTACATAATTTTTGTTCATAGAGTACATTATTTGTGTGCATAAAAGTTAGGTGTATATAGTACATTATATTTGATGGTGTTCCATTTTAATCATTATTATTTGGCCATGTAATATGTTATACTTACAAATATCATTTCATGTTCAGATGCAAATTGATGATTCGGATGGTAAGAAAAAAGAAATCTCTCCAAGTTCAAAACAAAGACAATTCAATCAATGTATGGATTATGAGCTTCAATTGAATTCCAACATTGACATTTCTGATGCAAAACTGGTAATTTATAATACATAATATTATAAATTAATAAATTCTATGAAAGCCATTTTATATATACTCATTGTTTATACTTCTAAAATCATATGTCTTTAGATTTTCTTCGCTGTTCTACGCCATGATCACTACTTCATCATTTGCTTGAATTTCAAGAAAAGGGTTGTCCAAGTCATTGACAACAAAACACTTGGCAAGGGTTCCAACTTTGTTTCTAGATATGAAAATTGTGATCAAATCCTTGTAAGTTGCAAACCTAAGATTCTTGTGTGTTCAAATTAAGAAGTATTAGGTATTTGATATATTATAATGGACATAACTAATGTGCAGGTTGAAGCATTCAAGAACTACTGCAAATTTAAAGGGATCACAACTTTGTTGAACAAAATGACAAAGAATGAGGAGGATGATGATGATGTGTTTAAGCATGAATTAGTGAAGATGTATTGGAAAAATCCTTCTAATGTTACTGATTGCGGAATTTATTGCATGCGTCATATGGAGACCTTTAAGGGCATTGGACCGAATTGGGATTCCGGATTTAACAGAACAGCTGCAGATGTAAGTACTGTAGATGTTTGTTATGTGCATATTATGATTTTGTTTGTTAGTTTTTTAATACTTCTTTCTATAAAATGATTTTATGTCATAATCATTCATGTGTTTGCTTGTGTATATAACTACCATTTTGTTTCGATATATGTGCAGGACTTGTTCTTGGCATCTTTGAGAGCAAAATATGCTGTAGACATAATATTTTCATAAACGAATGAGTACAGTGAGTCCGTACTAAAAGCAACCCAGAATATTTACAACTTGTAATTAATTGACTTCTATGCCATAATGGCAGTTGCATTGGAAAACATTTGCATTGACAGCTAGTGATATAATCTTTTGTTCAATAGTAGTTCCAAACATCCCATGTGTATCAATGGAAGACTATAAATTTTGACTAGTAAATAATATTGACTTTCACTTTGTATGAGATGGTTATATATGAGTCACTAGCTAACAAGGGTACATTTTGTTAGCTCATATGGTATATTATTTGGAACTATTATTTTAGTTATAATGATAGAATGCAATTAAAGATTGAGGATTTGTGTTTCGTTGAAAACATAGTCATGTGATTATTAAAATTAAAAAAGAAAAAAAAACCAGCAAATGAGAAATTCTTGTCCAATAGGGGTGTAAAAACACTTGAAAGTTGGAAATACCAAAATTTTGTATAGGTATTTAGGGATTTGGTTCATATGCAAAGTAGCTGGATTTGGTTCATATGCAAAGTTCATCACTATACTCCATATTCGTGATTCAGACTTACCATCTATAATTTGTAGTAATTAGATAGTCAGTTCACAAACGTATGTGATTTTAGCAAAAGGTACATTTTTTAGCCCATAGGGTACATTATTTTAAAGCGCTAGGTACATTTTCTTAACCCACAGAATACATCACAAAAATCAAGTGATGGTCAGTTCACAACCACATGTGACCTTAGCAAATGGTACATTTTGTTAGCTCATATAGTACATTTAAAAAATCAAATGATGGTTAGTTCACAAACGTGTGTGACTTTAGCAAAGGGTTTATTTTGTGATCCCTAGGGTACATTATGTTAAAGCGCTAGGTACATTTTTTTAACCCACAGTACATTACAAAAATAATATGATGGTCAGATCACAAACACGTGACTTAGCAAAGAGTACATTTTGTTAGCTCATATAGTACATTTAAAAAATCAAGTGATGGTAAGTTCACAAACGTATGTGATTTTGGCAAAAGGTACATTTTTTTAGCCCATAGGGTACATTATTTTAAAGCGCTAGGTACATTTTCTTAACCCACAGAGTAGTACATCACAAAAATCAAGTGATGGTCAGTTCACAACCACATGTGACCTTAGCAACGTACCAGCGTTAGCTCATAACTCAAAAATAATGTACCTAATGCACAAAATTAATGTACCATAATCAGTAACATTTCACAACCACATGTGACCTTAGCAATGTACCATCGTTAGCTCATAGCTCAAAAATAATGTACCTATCCATTAAAATAATGTACCTAATGCACAGAAATAATGTACCATAAATAGAAACACAACTTTCAAGTCAAAAAATATAAAACCAGTTCACAATTTGTCAAAGTGCATATATAAGTAAACAAAATCTTACTACAACTTCTTCTAATTATCATTTGAATTGTTTTGAGACTTAGACCTAACACAAATCAACTCTGAACTAGTATTGCCACTAGGATGAACAAGATAACCACTACCAACAATATCATAAACAACTTGCTGCACAGAAGATTGGACTGCAGCCTTTGTGTTTTTTTCAACCGTCTTTGCATAATTCTTTCGACTTCTGGCTTGGTTATACTTTTTTTTGTAGTGTACTAATTGGCCTTCGATTACGAACACCTTTTACACCACTTCGTTCTGGATTTTGTATACCACCACTTGGCATGGGTCTTTCCAAATCATCAAAGCAAATGGACCAACCTCACCTTCAATCCTTCTTCTACCATCTTCAAAAATTTCTTCACAGACTTGTCGAGCTTTGCAATTGTCTTGACTTGATAGAACCAACCTTTGCAATTTTCTACCCATTTCTATAACCCAAATTGGAGAAGCAACGGTAAAAATACTAGAAGATGATGCAATATCCATTATCCTGTCTTCAGCCACCTTTTTTGTCCACCTATTACAAATATATTTCTCCGGAATTTTTTCAATACAATGAATGTTAAAAATACGCAAGCAATGTGAACAAAGGATGCCCATCTTTGAAAAAAAACTTGCAAGTACAACATATTGTCATATCCTTCATATTGAAACAAACTTCATGCCGAATAATGTCAATATCTGGGCGCCAAATGTGATATTTAAACTCATTAGCATTGCTTGCCACAATCTCTTGATGACATGCATCACCTTTCAAATATTGTTGTTCAAACAAGTAATATACCTCTATGGTGTATACATTCCTAGCATGTAAAAGAAGCTTCACATGATCCAATGTCATTGTAGGCAACCCTTGAGAACACCGGACATCTTCTCCATTCTCTTTACTCCTCCACTTAGAAACCACATTGACAAAAGAGTTATAAAAATCACACAACCCAGATGTTTTAGATAACCTTCTTGAAACTGAATGATTTGTAGTCTCACTTCGTTGGGACGATAAAATACCTCCAGAAAAGTAATCTTTACTAAAAGCAGGACACCACTTCTCCCTAATATCATACAATTTGTCTAACCAAGCATTTGTGTGGCACTTATACTCTGTCACCATCCTGAAAACAACAAACCTAAGTGTGACTGCAAAGGTACATTTTCAACATACATAAGGTACATTATTAAAACACATAGGGTACATTATCTGAACACTACAATTTCCAACTTAACATCAAAGAAAGTATATGCCAATTGATTTTATAAGCACAAATACCACAAAGGAAACACACATAAAGGACAAGGAAAAGATCTAAGTTCTAAATGCAACTGGAAAAGAAGGGAAAAAACATTATCAAAATGTTACTGCAAAAGATATATTTTCAGTATACATAAGGTACATTATTAAAACACATAAAGTACATTTTCTAAACAATATACTTTCCAACTTAACTTTAAAAGTAAAACATTGCGTGGTTGATTTTATAAGTGCAAACTAATACAACTCACAATGCAAGAATGACAAAACATATATAGAAAATGATAAATTTAATAGTATACTTACCTATTCCAATAAAATTCAAACTCAGCTTCTGTGTTCGTGTACTTCAATAGAAGATTAAATAACTCCATAAAGCCTTTTTGACTCCTTAAACCTTTGATATGCTTTTTTGAATTCTCTCCAATACGCCAAATACAAAGTCTATGTCTTGCACTTGGGAAAACTTGTGAAATTGCAGCAGACATAGCAGAACATTGATCGGTCATGATTGTTTGTGGACACTTACCCCCATAGCTCGCAAGAATGTCTTAAACAACCAAACAAATGATTCGATCCTTTCATTCAATAAAAACCCACAACCAAACATTATGTTCATACGATGGTGATTCATGCCAACAAAGGGACCACAAATCATATCGTACTTATTAGTACGATACGTTGTGTCATGTACTACTAAATCACCAAACAACACAAAATCCTCCTTCATTCTTCATCCCTCCAAAAAAAACTACACAATCTTGCATCGCCATCCACTTCAAAATCAAAGAAAAAGTTAGGTTCATTTAATTGCATCTGCCTAAAAGATCTCAATTAATGAATTCGAATCGGTGTCATCTAAGCTCTTTATCGAATCTATAAGTAGGCTATTATATGCATCCCTTAGTGTAAATCCAACGAAAGGTGAACCGCCAGACTGATGCTTCAAAAACCGGATGCCATCCGACAGTGCAACCCCACTCCTTTTCAAGTCTTTTAAATAAGACAATTGATTAGCACCAACACTTCGGTGTGACCGAAGAAGATAACTTTTCGAAGGTGGGTAGAACTCATGGTTATGATCCTTTACATGTTTTGTCACAATCAACTGCCCATTAGACGTCATATCAAACTGACAACCTGCAGTACACCCTGTTCGTCTACCCTTGAATATGACCTTGAAGACTTATTTGTATTAGACTTGAAACCAGCCTTTGCACAGTGAAATTTTTTTGTTTTAATAATCATAGTACCGGGAACGTAATACTGCTTGCCCTTTCTAACACAAAATCCCAATCTTGAAGCATAGTTATTATATAAATTAAATGCTTCTTCAATTGAAGCAACTGAAATCCCCAACAAGTCCTGGTTAACTGTAAATTTAAAAAAACAATACAACTAACAAGTTACTAGCATAACACATTGATATTATCCAGCAATGCTCTACAAAGAAATAAGATATTAATAAAAGAATAAACTGAATGAACAACAGACAGTACAGATAAATCATGCATACAAATAATGTACCCTATCACTTAAAATAATGTACCTAATGACCAAAAATAATGTACCTTATGGATTAACATAATGTACCTAATGCATATAAATAGTGTACCTCAATCAGAAACACAATAGTCAAATAAAAGAATAAATTGCCTTGACAACAGAAAGTACAGATAAATCATGCATAAAAATAATGTACCCTATCCATTAAAATAATGTACCAAAGGGCCATAAATAATGTACCTTAGTCAGAATCAGAATACACACAGAAATGATACATAAAAATAATGTACCCTATGTATTAAAATAATGTACCTAGCGCACAAACATAATGTACCCTATGTACCTTAGTCAGAATTAGAATGCACAGAGAAATGATACATAAAAATAATGTACCCTATGTATTAAAATAATGTACCTAGCGCACAGACATAATGTACCTCAATAAGAAACACAACTAATAATAATTAAATAATAATAAACAACTTTAAAAAAAAACCTAGAATAGAAGAACTCGCATCCATAGCATTAGAAGAACTAGCATGAACTCCAATAGGTGAATTCTCTTCAGTTGCACCCCGAATAGTGCCAACTGCAAATAATGTATCTAATAAATAATGTACCTTATGGATTAACATAATGTACCTAATGCATATAAATAGTGTACCTCAATCAGAAACACAATAGTCAATAAAAGAATAAATTGCCTTGACAACAAAAAGTACAGATAAATCATGCATAAAAATAATGTACCCTATCCATTAAAATAATGTACCAAAGGATCAGAAATAATGTACCTTAGTCAGAATCAGAATGCACACAGAAATGATACATAAAAATAATGTACCCTATGTTTTAAAATAATGTACCTAACGCACAAACATAATGTACCTCAATCAGAAACACAACTAATAATAAATAAGTAATAATAAACAACTTTAGAAAAAACCTGGAATAGAAGAACTAGCATCCATAGCATTAGAAGAACTAGCATGAACTCCAATCAGTGAATTCTCTTTAGATGCACCCCGAATAGTGCCAACTGCAAATAATGTATCTAATAAATACATTAAGCATGTTCAACAATGTAGCATGCAATCAAATACAAACCTGGAATTGATTCAACATCAATGGGAGAACTCAATTCAACATCAATCAGGGCATTCACAACTCCTACAATATAATAAAAAAAAGCACGATATAAATCAAAATACAAATTAAAAAGCAAACCTAAATCACATATAAACAATATAAAAACCTGTAATATCATCGTTTAATTCGATGGCATCAATTCTGTTGTTCGTATCACTAATGTTATCCATGATGCAGAATGTGTATTCAATGATGGAGAAGAATCAATTCGATGAATGAAATTGTAGAGATGGCAGTCGCAGAGGCGAGATGGCGATGGCTGAAATCGTAAAGGAGGTTGCGATGATAGAATGAAATCGCAATGAAGAGAACAATGGCCGAATTGCAGATGGGAACAATCGCAGAGAAAAATCGCGCATAACATCCTAACGGCGTCTGACGGCGTTACTACTTAACTTGCGCATGATGGCGATTGTTCCCATCTGATGGCGCTGAAATCGTTAGGATGTTATGCGCGATTTTTCTCTGCGATTGTTCCCATCTGCAATTCGGCCATTGTTCTCTTCATTGCGATTTCATTCTATCATCGCAACCTCCTTTACGATTTCAGCCATCGCCATCTCGCCTCTGCGACTGCCATCTCTACAATTTCATTCATCGAATTGATTCTTCTCCATCATTGAATACACATTCTGCATCATGGATAACATTAGTGATACGAACAACAGAATTGATGCCATCGAATTAAACGATGATATTACAGGTTTTTATATTGTTTATATGTGATTTAGGTTTGCTTTTTAATTTGTATTTTGATTTATATCGTGCTTTTTTTTATTATATTGTAGGAGTTGTGAATGCCCTGATTGATGTTGAATTGAGTTCTGCCATTGATGTTGAATCAATTCCAGGTTTGTATTTGATTGCATGCTACATTGTTGAACATGCTTAATGTATTTATTAGATACATTATTTGCAGTTGGCACTATTCGGGGTGCATCTAAAGAGAATTCACTGATTGGAGTTCATGCTAGTTCTTCTAATGCTATGGATGCTAGTTCTTCTATTCCAGGTTTTTTCTAAAGTTGTTTATTATTACTTATTTATTATTAGTTGTGTTTCTGATTGAGGTACATTATGTTTGTGCGTTAGGTACATTATTTTAAAACATAGGGTACATTATTTTTATGTATCATTTCTGTGTGCATTCTGATTCTGACTAAGGTACATTATTTCTGATCCTTTGGTACATTATTTTAATGGATAGGGTACATTATTTTTATGCATGATTTATCTGTACTTTTTGTTGTCAAGGCAATTTATTCTTTTATTGACTATTGTGTTTCTGATTGAGGTACACTATTTATATGCATTAGGTACATTATGTTAATCCATAAGGTACATTATTTATTAGATACATTATTTGCAGTTGGCACTATTCGGGGTGCAACTGAAGAGAATTCACCTATTGGAGTTCATGCTAGTTCTTCTAATGCTATGGATGCGAGTTCTTCTATTCTAGGTTTTTTTTTAAAGTTGTTTATTATTATTTAATTATTATTAGTTGTGTTTCTTATTGAGGTACATTATGTCTGTGCGCTAGGTACATTATTTTAATACAAGGTACATTATGTCTGTGCGCTAGGTACATTATTTTAATACATAGGGTACATTATTTTTATGTATCATTTCTCTGTGCATTCTAATTCTGACTAAGGTACATAGGGTACATTATGTTTGTGCGCTAGGTACATTATTTTAATACATAGGGTACATTATTTTTATGTATCATTTCTGTGTGTATTCTGATTCTGACTAAGGTACATTATTTATGGCCCTTTGGTACATTATTTTAATGGATAGGGTACATTATTTTTATGCATGATTTATCTGTACTTTCTGTTGTCAAGGCAATTTATTCTTTTATTTGACTATTGTGTTTCTGATTGAGGTACACTATTTATATGCATTAGGTACATTATGTTAATCCATAAGGTACATTATTTTTGGTCATTAGGTACATTATTTTAAGTGATAGGGTACATTATTTGTATGCATGATTTATCTGTACTGTCTGTTGTTCATTCAGTTTATTCTTTTATTAATATCTTATTTCTTTGTAGAGCATTGCTGGATAATATCAATGTGTTATGCTAGTAACTTGTTAGTTGTATTGTTTTTTTAAATTTACAGTTAACCAGGACTTGTTGGGGATTTCAGTTGCTTCAATTGAAGAAGCATTTAATTTATATAATAACTATGCTTCAAGATTGGGATTTTGTGTTAGAAAGGGCAAGCAGTATTACGTTCCCGGTACTATGATTATTAAAACAAAAAAATTTCACTGTGCAAAGGCTGGTTTCAAGTCTAATACAAATAAGTCTTCAAGGTCATATTCAAGGGTAGACGAACAGGGTGTACTGCAGGTTGTCAGTTTGATATGACGTCTAATGGGCAGTTGATTGTGACAAAACATGTAAAGGATCATAACCATGAGTTCTACCCACCTTCGAAAAGTTATCTTCTTCGGTCACACCGAAGTGTTGGTGCTAATCAATTGTCTTATTTAAAAGACTTGAAAAGGAGTGGGGTTGCACTGTCGGATGGCATCCGGTTTTTGAAGCATCAGTCTGGCGGTTCACCTTTCGTTGGATTTACACTAAGGGATGCATATAATAGCCTACTTATAGATTCGATAAAGAGCTTAGATGACACCGATTCGAATTCATTAATTGAGATCTTTTAGGCAGATGCAATTAAATGAACCTAACTTTTTCTTTGATTTTGAAGTGGATGGCGATGCAAGATTGTGTAGTTTTTTTTGGAGGGATGAAGAATGAAGGAGGATTTTGTGTTGTTTGGTGATTTAGTAGTACATGACACAACGTATCGTACTAATAAGTACGATATGATTTGTGGTCCCTTTGTTGGCATGAATCACCATCGTATGAACATAATGTTTGGTTGTGGGTTTTTATTGAATGAAAGGATCGAATCATTTGTTTGGTTGTTTAAGACATTCTTGCGAGCTATGGGGGTAAGTGTCCACAAACAATCATGACCGATCAATGTTCTGCTATGTCTGCTGCAATTTCACAAGTTTTCCCAAGTGCAAGACATAGACTTTGTATTTGGCGTATTGGAGAGAATTCAAAAAAGCATATCAAAGGTTTAAGGAGTCAAAAAGGCTTTATGGAGTTATTTAATCTTCTATTGAAGTACACGAACACAGAAGCTGAGTTTGAATTTTATTGGAATAGGTAAGTATACTATTAAATTTATCATTTTCTATATATGTTTTGTCATTCTTGCATTGTGAGTTGTATTAGTTTGCACTTATAAAATCAACCACGCAATGTTTTACTTTTAAAGTTAAGTTGGAAAGTATATTGTTTAGAAAATGTACTTTATGTGTTTTAATAATGTACCTTATGTATACTGAAAATATATCTTTTGCAGTAACATTTTGATAATGTTTTTTCCCTTCTTTTCCAGTTGCATTTAGAACTTAGATCTTTTCCTTGTCCTTTATGTGTGTTTCCTTTGTGGTATTTGTGCTTATAAAATCAATTGGCATATACTTTCTTTGATGTTAAGTTGGAAATTGTAGTGTTCAGATAATGTACCCTATGTGTTTTAATAATGTACCTTATGTATGTTGAAAATGTACCTTTGCAGTCACACTTAGGTTTGTTGTTTTCAGGATGGTGACAGAGTATAAGTGCCACACAAATGCTTGGTTAGACAAATTGTATGATATTAGGGAGAAGTGGTGTCCTGCTTTTAGTAAAGATTACTTTTCTGGAGGTATTTTATCGTCCCAACGAAGTGAGACTACAAATCATTCAGTTTCAAGAAGGTTATCTAAAACATCTGGGTTGTGTGATTTTTATAACTCTTTTGTCAATGTGGTTTCTAAGTGGAGGAGTAAAGAGAATGGAGAAGATGTCCGGTGTTCTCAAGGGTTGCCTACAATGACATTGGATCATGTGAAGCTTCTTTTACATGCTAGGAATGTATACACCATAGAGGTATATTACTTGTTTGAACAACAATATTTGAAAGGTGATGCATGTCATCAAGAGATTGTGGCAAGCAATGCTAATGAGTTTAAATATCACATTTGGCGCCCAGATATTGACATTATTCGGCATGAAGTTTGTTTCAATATGAAGGATATGACAATATGTTGTACTTGCAAGTTTTTTTTCAAAGATGGGCATCCTTTGTTCACATTGCTTGCGTATTTTTAACATTCATTGTATTGAAAAAATTCCGGAGAAATATATTTGTAATAGGTGGACAAAAAAGGTGGCTGAAGACAGGATAATGGATATTGCATCATCTTCTAGTATTTTTACCGTTGCTTCTCCAATTTGGGTTATAGAAATGGGTAGAAAATTGCAAAGGTTGGTTCTATCAAGTCAAGACAATTGCAAAGCTCGACAAGTCTGTGAAGAAATTTTTGAAGATGGTAGAAGAAGGATTGAAGGTGAGGTTGGTCCATTTGCTTTGATGATTTGGAAAGACCCATGCCAAGTGGTGGTATACAAAATCCAGAACGAAGTGGTGTAAAAGGTGTTCGTAATCGAAGGCCAATTAGTACACTACAAAAAAAAGTATAACCAAGCCAGAAGTCGAAAGAATTATGCAAAGACGGTTGAAAAAAACACAAAGGCTGCAGTCCAATCTTCTGTGCAGCAAGTTGTTTATGATATTGTTGGTAGTGGTTATCTTGTTCATCCTAGTGGCAATACTAGTTCAGAGTTGATTTGTGTTAGGTCTAAGTCTCAAAACAATTCAAATGATAATTAGAAGAAGTTGTAGTAAGATTTTGTTTACTTATATATGCACTTTGACAAATTGTGAACTGGTTTTATATTTTTTGACTTGAAAGTTGTGTTTCTGTGAACTGGTTTTATATTTTTTGACTTGAAAGTTGTGTTTCTATTTATGGTACATTATTTCTGTGCATTAGGTACATTATTTTAATGGATAGGTACATTATTTTTGAGCTATGAGCTAACGATGGTACATTGCTAAGGTCACATGTGGTTGTGAAATGTTACTGATTATGGTACATTAATTTTGTGCATTAGGTACATTATTTTTGAGTTATGAGCTAACGCTGGTACGTTGCTAAGGTCACATGTGGTTGTGAACTGACCATCACTTGATTTTTGTGATGTACTACTCTGTGGGTTAAGAAAATGTACCTAGCGCTTTAAAATAATGTACCCTATGGGCTAAAAAAATGTACCTTTTGCCAAAATCACATACGTTTGTGAACTTACCATCACTTGATTTTTTAAATGTACTATATGAGCTAACAAAATGTACTCTTTGCTAAGTCACGTGTTTGTGATCTGACCATCATATTATTTTTGTAATGTACTGTGGGTTAAAAAAATGTACCTAGCGCTTTAACATAATGTACCCTAGGGATCACAAAATAAACCCTTTGCTAAAGTCACACACGTTTGTGAACTAACCATCATTTGATTTTTTAAATGTACTATATGAGCTAACAAAATGTACCATTTGCTAAGGTCACATGTGGTTGTGAACTGACCATCACTTGATTTTTGTGATGTATTCTGTGGGTTAAGAAAATGTACCTAGCGCTTTAAAATAATGTACCCTATGGGCTAAAAAATGTACCTTTTGCTAAAATCACATACGTTTGTGAACTGACTATCTAATTACTACAAATTATAGATGGTAAGTCTGAATCACGAATATGGAGTATAGTGATGAACTTTGCATATGAACCAAATCCAGCTACTTTGCATATGAACCAAATCCCTAAATACCTATACAAAATTTTGGTATTTCCAACTTTCAAGTGTTTTTACACCCCTATTGGACAAGAATTTCTCATTTGCTGGTTTTTTTTTACCCCTATTGGACAAGAATTTCTCATTTGCTGGTTTTTTTTTCTTTTTTAATTTTAATAATCACATGACTATGTTTTCAACGAAACACAAATCCTCAATCTTTAATTGCATTCTATCATTATAACTAAAA
>NC_044919.1:1952596-2062014 GCF_003576645.1 Ipomoea triloba | reverse complement strand
AACAAAGTTGAACCCTTGCCAAGTGTTTTGTTGTCAATGACTTGGACAACCCTTTTCTTGAAATTCAAGCAAATGATGAAGTAGTGATCATGGCGTAGAACAGCGAAGAAAATCTAAAGACATATGATTTTAGAAGTATAAACAATGAGTATATATAAAATGGCTTTCATAGAATTTATTAATTTATAATATTATGTATTATAAATTACCAGTTTTGCATCAGAAATGTCAATGTTGGAATTCAATTGAAGCTCATAATCCATACATTGATTGAATTGTCTTTGTTTTGAACTTGGAGAGATTTCTTTTTTCTTACCATCCGATCATCAATTTGCATCTGAACATGAAATGATATTTGTAAGTATAACATATTACATGGCCAAATAATAATGATTAAAATGGAACACCATCAAATATAATGTACTATATACACCTAACTTTTATGCACACAAATAATGTACTCTATGAACAAAAATTATGTACCCTGTGAACAAAAATAATGTACCCTGTGCAGAATATCTCACAATAAATAAGATTCCATTATCAATATAATGTTGTAATATAAGTGAAAGTCCAGCCACTTACAATAGGATTGGTAGTGAAGTAGATGAACTTTGGCTCACCCATTCCACGGTTGATATTTTTTTTATTCATTTGAAAGCTCCAAACATCTATAATACACTTCTCTACCCAACCACTCCGTAGAGTCAAGAACTGGTCTCTTCCAATGTAGTAGCTTTTATACTTATACAGCGACTCACTGCAATAAAATGTCTTGTTAATACTCATTAAAGACAAATATTAGCATAAAACATTATCAGTAACCTACTCAGCTGGATGTTCAGGCGACGGGTCCATGAATTTAAAATCAGACAGTAGCTTTCGCTTTGCATTGACAAAGGAGAGTTTTTCTTTGTTTGTCGTCCAAAATGGAGACCTCAATTTCAATGGAAGATTTTTTAATTTTCTGTTTTCTCTCTCCCCATGTTGGACATGTTCAAAATCAGACTCCGATTCTTCAATTACACTGCCACATAAAAATAATGTACCCGATCAATAAAAAGAATGTATCTAATGCACATAAATAATGTACCTTAATCAGAAATTTTAGTCTTTACTTACATGTCAAACAATGGTTTTACTGTTGTTGTGCTCTTTTTAGTCTCTTGGAGATTGGTAGGTGCATTGTGTTCAGCAGGGCGTGTGGTGGTTGTTTCATTTGACTTTTGAACATCCGGGGGTAGGTGTTAACAAATTCCACCTACTTATAGCTTTTGAACAAGTGTTTCCCTTCAAGACAAATAATGCTAAGAATCCTTCAGCAAGTAATTAAGGCACATGATTTATTTAATCCCTCTCTGCCAGTGATTATAATATAACTACTGATGGTCATTTCACTTTAGGTGTTCACCTTCACTTATAGCACAAAATTCAGCAACAGCAACAGAGAGTGGTTTGCCAGATAAAACTCAAATGAATCTCATAATATACTGAACCTAAGACATATAATGAGGCAGTCAAACATTGTCAAACATAATATACTGAACCTAAGACATATAATGAAGATGCCCTGTTTTTCTGTTCTCTTCCCCTCCCTCCAATCAAACATTGTGAAATTCAACAACTCTTAAAGCATTTTGAGAACCATGAAAATAGGAGGCAGGAATTAATAGAACTGCAAAGTTGATATTGAAGTCCAAAATATAGGGTAACCTAATACTCTGTAATTCATAGCAATATAGTCAGTCTCCTCTTCCAAGTTCCAAAACATGCCAGGTTAACCTAAAACGAGTAAGAACCATAGGCAATAAAAAATGTACTATATGCGTATCAATAATCTACTATGGACACAAATACAACCTGCTCAAAAACAATAAACAAGGAAATTTATGCTTGAACAAGGAATGAGATGTTTACCTTCAAGAATTTGTTGTTTCCTCAAGCAATGGAGTGGTTTTGTCTGTCTTCTTGTGGCGATGGCGATGGCGTGGAGAGTGAGGAAGCAGTGGAGATGGCGATGGCGTCCGAGTCTGCTGCGTCTCTCCACAATGACGACAGAAGAGTGATGATACAAGCAGCAAAAATGGCGTCCGAAGAGTCTGCGTCTGTGTCTGTGTCGCGGAAAGAAAGAAAGAAAAAAAGAAAAAAAGAAAAAAAAAAAAGACGGGAGACCTAACGGCGCCGTCTCTCCTTAAGTGGAGAGACGGCGTCGTTTTGGGCCATGGTCCACACAGCTGTGTGGACCATGGTCCATGCAATAATGATTGGTGAAGATTGTGTTTTTGTAGCTTTCATGAAACTGGAGTAAACATAAAGAGGTGTGGATTCTTAGGCACTGAAGCAGTTCCACACTAGGATTTTCTTGGATTTGGTATTTGACTTATTGGAATACAGTGCTAGTCGATTGCAATTTGCAAGGATTGTAAAAATGACATGTGGCCTATGGTTTGCTCTGTTTGCCCAACCATTTGGCATATTACATATGGTTTTGATAGGTAATAGTGCGACCTCTTTAGTTTATGAGGACATTAGTATACATTGGAGATGAATTTAATGGTAAATTTGTATATTGGACAGGCTCCTGTGTTCTAGTAGGAATTTTCTCTCAAATTTGAACTGATCTCTGAAGTTTTATTTTTATGATAGGGCTCCTTGCAGGTGTGATAGTTGGATCATCAGATGAGAAATTTAGAGTTGCGTAGATGTGGATGTGGCTGTTGTTTATTTCATGATGATATTGTTGTTTTCTTTTTATGGGCATGGTTGAATAAAATAGTATTCCAACCCATTATATTGAGGCGGTTTTTCTCCCCCACTAATTGTCTGCATGCTTAGTTCTTCCAAGTAGAGATTTAATCCATTTCCAAGCATTTAGATGTATTTTGTCATGACTCATTATTTTGATGTTTTGTAGTCATCATGTCTTTAACTAGATTTCTCATACACAAGTGAGTTTCTTCTGATAAAATGTGACTAGAGATTCTAACCAATTTGACTGTTAGATGTTAAATTCTGATCTTAACATTAAAAGCTGAGCAGAGTCTTTGTTTTCAATTTCAGACAAAAGCTCTCATTTCAAAGTTGACGGAGGAGAAAAATTCTGCCATTCAGCTTAATAACAAGCTACAGCAAGATTTGGTAAGGGTTTTATTGATAAATCTGTCTTGCTGGCTTCTTGCTTTCTTTGACTAAATCTACTTTGGACCATAATAAATAAATTAATAAAAGAAGAAATACTATTAGCTACTATGTCTGAAAAGTTCACATTTTGGAGTTTGTTACTGCATATAAATATTGCTCTAGAGAGCTTATTCAAGGTACTCGTAATACCTGAAATTGAAGTTAATAACTTTGTAAATGGATTTGGACAACTCCCCACAAGTGTGACACTAGGAAAACCAAGTGACATCTACAAGATATGGTTCTTATTTTAATAATTTTAATAGAGTAGATATATTAAGGAAAGGTTAGGTGGTGCTTTGTGTGGTGTATATTTTCTGTGAAAATGAACTTGAACAATGACAAATGAGCTCTCCTAATTTATGTGATTCATCAAAATAATATGCTTTTTACGTTGTTACCCATTTTCCTTTTCCTAGTACTTGTGTTTGCTACATGTTTGGTGTTTGGTTTGTGAAATGAAAATGGAGAGAATAGGAATAGGTTTCCATATGTAATGGAGAAGGGAAGGAATATAAAAAGAATGCTATTCAATAATTTGGTTTGTAGAAAGAACACATGAAGAGTAACATTTTGTCGTTTGGTTGGGTTAAGGAATATATAAAATTTAATGTCTGACATACCCTCAAATTCCTAAAATATTAAGATTCTAAAAATTAAATAAGAGTTAATTCCATTTTTGGTCATAGTCATAGATTTATAAGTGACAATTCACTTTTAGTCCTAAAATATTAAAATTCTAAAAATTAAATAAGAGTTAATTCCATTTTTGGTCCAAGATTTATAGGTGACAATCTACTTTTAGTCATTTTTAAGAATATCCCGCTTTGGTCTTAGTATTATTGTGACATGACCATTTTGGTCATTTGCCAACAAAATTGTTGAAATGTCGTTAAATACAAGGACATTTTGATCTTTTTTTATACAAAGTGGGTTGACCCACTATATTTTTATTTGTATTTTTTTGAAAAAGAAAATCATAATTGAAGACTTAAATGCGATGCCCTTATATTATACGAAATTTAAACTATTTTGTTGATGGAGGACAAAAAATGATTATGTCAATACTAGGACCAAAGAGAGATCTTTTGAAAATAAAAGACTAAAAGTGGATTGCCACTTATAAATCTAGAACCAAAAATGGAATTAACTCATTAAATAAAATAAAACTTTTTTTAAAGAAAAGAAAGAATAAGGAGAGATCGGGGTGTTCTTGGTCAAGGACGTTGGTTACCTGCCATTGTCCTCAGTCACATTAGCTGTCGTTCTCCAGCCGAGAATTATGGCTAATGGTGATGAGGCAATTGCGTAGAGGTGAGATGATGATGAGTTTGGTCATAAAGGCTGGAGGTGGGCATTTTTGTCTAAAAAATGGGTCAATTCCTGGCCAATAAGGAAATGCAATTACTGGCGGGGGAAGGAAGGGGCTCTGAAATCTCAATCCCCTTTGCAAAAGAAATTGAGATTGCTTGGAATCCCGTTCATACTGTGTTTGTGTGAACCAAACATGCCATTAGAGCACCATGATAACTTGTTCAGCTTAACATAAACAGCCAAATAAACTAGGTCTTATATTAACCTACTAGTCATGGGCACGCGTTTTGCGCGAATGCCCAACGATAATCCCATAACTACAAACCAGGTATGTAATCATATGTTAATCTTTTACAATGCATCAATCATTAATTGCTCAAACTTCCTCACCAACTACCATACCTACAAAAAGTAATTAAAAATTATGTATAAGATTGAAAATAAATTAGAATGAAAGAGTTCTCCCTTCCAAGCTGTTGGCTTCCAAGTTGTTCTCCCTTCCAAGTTGTTCTCCCTTCCAAGCTATTGGCTTCCAAGCTGTTGGCTTCCAAGTTGTTTTCCCTTCCAAGTTGTTCTCCCTTCCAAGCTATTGGCTTCCAAGTTGTTCTCCCTTCCAAGCTGTCGGCTAAGCTTAATATTAATTAAAACCAGTGCATTTATTTTGCATAAAGTAATTCCTTTTTGTCTGCATATATATATATATATATATAGAATATTAAAATACTTTTATCACAATAATTAGCCAAGTGGCTTACCAAGTGAATTCTCAAATATCCCAATTAACACCCGTCCTTTAATATGTAAGTCAATATCATTTACTTTTTGACGATAAATTTGATTACAAAATACTTCACCAAGATTCTATATATTAAAAAAATAAAATTATCAAAAGATCATTGATAGCCATAAACAAATTACCATACAAATATACAGAATTGAACTTAAATAAATACAACCAATTCTTATTAAAAATTTTAAAAGTACCATATAAATATACATAAAAAAAAAACTACAATAATAAACACAAGAATTCAAATTAGAATATTAAATGAAAAAATAATACAATTTAGAAAAAGTAGCACATCATTTCTTTAAAATTTCATACAATGTATATTTTTAAAATAATTAAATTTCATAAATTGTCATACTTTAAAAAACTAATTTTTAACAATTCTTTTCTCTAAAAAAAAAAAACAAAACAATTCTTTACCCATGTCAACATTTTAACTAACATTAAACCAAACAAATATATTGACCATTTTTCAAAATATGTTGTTCTTAATAAGCTAACTCATTAAAGTATGTGTTCACAAATTTAGAACTCTATATTTACAAATTTAGAATTCTATATTCACAATTTTAAATCTCAATATACAAAATTATATTACTCTATATTCACAACTTTTGAGTTCTATATTTATAATTTTTTGAACTCTATATTCACAATTTTGTTATATAGATTAAAAAATTGTGTTATACTATTGCATTGGCAAAAAAAACTATTGAATTCTTCTTTCCCTTGAAAATTTTTCAATTGCCAGCCAGCACCACAAAATCACTATTTTGAACAAGGGAATAATCCACGTTTCCATTCCACATTTCCACTCAAGAAAAGGTGTCAACATATTATAGCATTGTCAATTAAGTGGACACAAGAAAAGCTGTCTGCCAAAAGTGAGACCTTTAGATGAGAATTCAATAAGCAAATTACAAAAAAAAATTTCTTTCGACAAATTTAAATCTAAATGTAAATTAAAACAGAAAGCTGTACAGATAGCAGCTGGACATTACCCTGATTACAATCATGAAAATCAAAATTGCCTCAACATAGGCGAGGGAAATTCCAATTATTATTATTATTATTATTATTTTGCAGATGGCAAATTCCAAAAGGTTTACATTAAATAAGAAATTTAATCTCAGTCTAAAACTGTCCCAAAGTCTGACAAAAGGCTTGTAAAATCTCAAATCAAGTGTCAAATTCCAATCAAATCTCGAATCTACAAAATTCAAATCTCCAATCAACGGTGCTCTTTGTTAGATAGTGACTCCACCATAAACTCAGATGAATTACTTGAACCAAAGATGATAATCCAATTAGTTTGCCTAACTTTCGAAATCCAAATGGTGCAAATACACCGAGAACTAAACTCCAAAAGCTTATTAAAAACCAATCAATTAAAACAATTCATCTTTGAAATATTGATAAATTATTCAATAAAGAATAATTTATCCTTTCCAATTTCAATGCCATGTCTTAAGCTTTTGGGAAGATAAGAAAAGCAATATTTGGTACCCAATGCAAAAAAGACAAGGCTGCCAACTATTATTAGACAACTTGTCTCCATTCAAGCATCAAAGCCGAAAAACAAAATCGGAATTCTGGTTCATCAAACACCGCCAGAAATATCATTTGCAAACATAAAATACGATGAAAAAAAAAAATCTGACTGTGGTTCCTCGACCATGAAACTTTGCAATACCTTGGTCCGTACCCCATTCATTCGCAAGCCCAATGAAGACATTAACAATCTGATGAGATGCATTTCCAAAAACAAAGAAACAACCTGAGATGCCATCATTCCTCGGCCATTTGAAAAAAACCACCTGCAGAAAAAGCCAAGTGGAGCATGCCAAACTAATCCTGCTCACTGCTTCACGGCTTCAACGATTATTTGATTTAATGGCTCAAGGCACTTTTTTTTACTTGTGTTTTCCCATGAAACTCAGAATCACAAGACCCAAACATTAGTTTCTGCTTTCTTTCTTATTCCATGCAAAAACGGTTTTTTTTTTTTCTAACAGAATTAAAAAAATAAATAAAGAAAGATGATATCTTTCTGGCTATGGCGCCTGCTTCTTCATGGTTATTTATGTTAAATGACATGGTGTGTGTGAGTGTGGCATCCACTAACAAATATAATGTTTAATATAAATATATAAAATACATTGGACAATGGACAATGGCAAAAGCATGGTTAGCAACTTAGCATGCCTGCACAAGCCTACAAAACTAACAAAAGTAGGAGAGAGACCACCTTTGTTTTTCCCAAAGTGTACACCATGCTGTTGATTTTTTTTAATTGTACGCATGCTTTCTTATCTTCCCATTTCTCAAAGTGTAAGCAGGTTTTTTCTTTCTTCCTGTGCGAGAGTGCAAGAATGCGAGACTCCGGTCCTCCGCCTCTGCCTCCACTCCGCTTTAGATTTCACCTCCGTCAGATGGCCGGTTGCTGCCTCGCTCTGCCACAGGTCTCCGCTGCTCTGCCCCGTTGTCGCTACTACAACTGCAAATAAAAAAAAATGTAGGAATTGCATACTGGTTTAATAAAGGTAAATACATACCTTGTTGCCCAAGAAGCTCAGCAAACCCAGGACAAAGATGCATGACAAAAAAATGGTTTCTTCATTCTTACTGCCGAAATGAGAGGAAGAAAAAAATTTCTTGCTTGCTGCCTCTGCTGAATGGAATATGATGGAGAGTATGTATTCTTTCAACTTTTTTTTCCACTACCAAAATGATAAGGAATAACCATTTCCTTTTCCACATGATGCCAAATGTAACATTCATTTTCCATTACCTTTGCCTTTTTCTTTTCTTATAGGGACCCAATATCTCAAGGATTTACGGAAAAGAGGAAGAAAACATGTTTATTTTCTTTCCTTAGAGGGACCCAATAGCTCAGGGTTTTACGGGGAAGGGGAAGAAAACGAAAGAAAAATGGCAATATTGTAATTTAATTAAACATTGAGGGCAATTGAAAAGAAAAATAAATCCAAATGTTAAATAAAAAATTATCAGCCGTAAGATTTGTGATGAACGGTCAAGGGAGGTGTCATTTTTGAGGGGTAAATGACAACTCCCAAATATAAGTATAGGGAGATATATCCCTTCAACAGAAATGCTGATGTTACCAACCTATATTAACCCAAGTTTTTTTTTTTTTTTCGGTTAAAGACCCAAGAGTCGCATCAAACCATACTAAACCAGTGAAATTAGTCTCCGTCTGCTCTTCTTTTACTTTTCCGCTAACCCTCCACTTCTACACTATGTTAGAAACTGTTAATAATAGTGACAAGATGCTTAGCAGCTTAGTGATATACATTTCAATGCCTCTCGAAGTCAAAATAGATTTCGTAACTTATATGTGTTGGGTCCCTCCATGTGAAGAAGCAAGATGGCAGACAAAGAAAATGGGACACTCACCTAATCTTTGTTTGTTTCCCTTTTGTCCTTAATGGATGAGGAATATTCCACAATATTTTATTCCTCATTTTCTTGGTCTTCTCTCGGTAGTATTGGGCAGCAGAGGAATGAATTATTTTCATTCCCATTCTTCTCTTTTTTCGGCCAGTAGAGAGAAACACAGAGAGGCAGTGAGTTCGGCAGTTCAGCAGAGGAAGAAAAACTCATCTTTCTTCTTCCTCTTCTTTTGGCGTTCGGCGGTTCATCAGCAGAAGGAACAAACTATTTTCTCCTTCATCTTTGGTGTAGTTTTGCCGTGCTATTTTGTCGTGGGTTTGCCTAGCTCTTGGGTATTTTCTTCATCAAATATTTAGAGAGGTCAGCTTATTTATTCCAGGCATCTCTTTGGATAATCTCGTAATATTTCTATTCATTTTTATCCTAGTCTTGGAAATTGAATATTTTGAGTACGAGATATTATTTCTTTTAGCTTGTGAATATTATAAGAATGTATTTGGCCTAGGAGTTGTTGTATTTGATGATTTGTAGATGTTTGGCTCGTGTGGTAGCCTGAAACTTTGTACTCAAGATTTGTGATATAGTGGAATATTTTGTTGTTGGTGGCCCGTGGTTTTTCCCCGTGGTTTTGGGGTTTTCCACGTAAATCTTGTGTTCCTTGTGTTCATATTTATTTTTGGGCTATTGTGTATTATCTCGTATTTGTGTACCGTGTCGGATCTGTGATTTTGATTGTCACAGGAAGTGGGATTTTTCCCAACAATATGAGCCCACTCTGCAACCTCAGATCTAACACAACGCAGTGACACCTCGGCACTTTGAGATGTGTTTTCGTAGCATGTTCTAACATTTTGTCCTTGGTGGTCTTTGTCCCGTGTAGGAGCTGTTGAGACGCGAACACAATAGAGGGCACGGTGGCATTTCACTTATGTATGTTGTTATTATTGGCTTCATCGGCATTCTTCTTGGCTATATTTTGAAGAAGACATAAGAAGCCATGCTTGGTTTGCTTTCCTGCTGTAATGTCAGCCCTCCAGATGTCTGAAAATTTTAGAACTATGTGTGTTTGGTTAGTGGCGGATCCACCAATTTTTGGCGGATCCGCCGTTTTCGGCGTTTTGACCAAAGGTTTTGACCAAAACGCCGAAAACTATGTTTGGTTATTGGCGGTTTGGAGCAGCGGATCAGCTCCAAACCGCCAATTTGCAACACGCTGCTAGCGTGTTGCATTGGCGTTTTGGGGAAATTTCGGAAATTTCCCCAAAACACCCTCTATATAAATAAAATAAAAAAATTTAAACTATGGGGCAAGCTCCAAAATTGGAGCCTGCCACCGTTAAAATGAAATTGGAGCCTTGAGGCTCCTATAAAAACCGCTAATATAGGAAGGCTCCTTTCCCCACTTATCCCATCGATGTGGGATAAGTGGGGATTTAGGGGAGCCGCTCACAGCGGCTCCCCTTTCCTTTTTATTTTTTTTTAAATTTTTTAATTTAAAAACATTATTATTATGATTAAATTATTATTAAATATATGTATACCTTTTTGGTCATTTTACATGTTAACCGCTAATCTAAACAGTTAAATTTACCAAACATCTTTTTACAAACCGCTAATACATTCCGCTGGTCAAACTCGCTAATACAATCCGCTATTTGATAACCGCTAACACAACCCGATCCGCTATTTGATAACCGCTAACACAACCCGTTACCGCTGACCGCTAACCGCTGATAACCAAACAAGCCCAAAGAGAAAAAGTTGTGACTGGTCGAGGAAACCTTTATATCAAATAGCTGTCTGGTCGGACTTGAAACAAAGCGGTTAAGGAACAGGTTTGATGAGTTCTGTAATTGCGGGGAGTTTTGGGCCTGAAAGGACTTCGACAACGCCCAAACCATCTATTGTATTTGTAGTTTCCGACTGGCTTGTTTCGTTTTCCATTTCTTTTGATAAGCATGACTTTCTTTTTATAAATTCTTTTTGTTCTAATTATCGTTACAATGATCGCCGATCGGGTGAAATTCGTCTTCTGACTCTAGGCGGCAAAATGCTACAAGGAAGAAAATCAATATATATTGTCTATAGCAAATTAGCTTAAACTATAAAGAGGTAAATCTGTTTAAGAATTTTATAACTTATTTGTTCAAATTATGGTAAATCTAGCCGGAGACTTTGAAGGGAATCCTTCGTCATTTTAGGTGTAATTGCATTAATTTGCGTTGTTCAAAAACTTAATTATAATTTTTTTGTTAAAATGTCATTTCACATTATGAACTATAATTGATTTTTTTATTAAAAGAAAATTATAATTGATTTTTCTGCTGTACCGACATTTTATAATTACTGTTTCGATGCACACACAAATCATTAATTGTAATTTTTTTGACGTGTAGTTAGAGTGGTAATTGCTTCTCAATTTCTCATGCATCTCGTGGTGAAATACTATCCCTTTGTCCCAACTCGCTTCACACATTCCAATTTCCAAATCATCCGAAGAAACGCCACCGTTCCTTCCTTCTTCACTCTCCTTCTCAGACTGTCATGCCGGTTTCTCTATAATCCCATCTCTCCATAATTCCCTTCCCAAATTACAATCAATCATGCTCTAAGTCTCTAACCTTTCTTTCTAACTCCTACAAATCACCTCTACCCGTAATCCAATGGCGTCCTATGTAGAATTCGGAAAATGCAAATTGGTACGCTTCTCTCCCACTTCCGTCTGCACTTGCCGCCCCTCCTACCCCTTTCCGAAAGCTGCAGTCTTCAAACGACCCGTTTACCCGAAATTCAGCTTGAAACTGGTTTATGGAATATAATTTTGGCATTTCAACAAAATGCTGTCTACTATTCTACTATTGCAGTATGTGGGGTCTAAACACCGTTGATTTGGGTGTACTTTTTAAATTTTCTTGCTCTGTGCTTAAGAATCAGTATTAAGATTTTGATTTTTGTTGGCATCCTTACTTTATTATATAAAGTTTTGTAATGCAGTTTATTTTTACGTGTGATTTGTGAGTTTTGATATAGGAGTAAATTTTAACAATTTAATTAAAATATTCAACATCCAGCTAATCACTTTAAAAAGTTAAAAATAAACTACAAAATCAAACCAAACTAATTCATATTTAGCATGAGCAAACAGAGCAAATTAAACCAAACTACCAAGTTAGGCAAATAACAACAACTAATTAAACTCATCTTTGATCAGTGCACTCTCCCTTCCTGAAGGAGACGCATGACCGCCAGCACCATAGCAGACAACTCCATAGCGTTGTTATTCCTTGCCGAAAACGGCGAGACTCCCCCGCCGCAGCCGCCGGCTGGCGTGTCTTGGCTGCCCACCGCGAAAAGGTCCTCGCATAACCCCGCCATATCGATGACTTGGTCAATGCCATACTGGGCTTGAGTGTAGTCCTGACTCTTGTAATTCGTCATCGCTTCCTCCACTCCGATGAGTGCAGAGTCGTAGAGGTCGGAGCACTCGTCAATGCACCGCTTTACCCATGGCCTCACCTTTCCACTGTGCACCACAGCTTGGATGTGGCGTCTGGTGTCTGTTACGTTGGCTATGACGAGCCTAATGCTTGCCATGCCTACGCCACGCAGAGTTTGGCATTCCCTCGCCGGCCTGGACTCCAAGGCCGACGTACAGAAGTCGTAGTGGATGTCGGTCGTGAAGTTGTGCGAGCCGAATTCGCAGGTTTTCTGGATCAATGTGTAGTGTTTTTTATCCTCCTGGGTGCCATGGATGATGAATAATGGGAAGATGGAGAAGGAAAGTAGTAGGAGAATGAAAGTAGATGCCATTTTTTAAAAAAAAAAAATTTGTTCTTCTGATCTGATCTCTTTAATTTGGACTAATGATTAAGAAGATGTGATGAGTTGTTAAATAGGGAATTGGGTGGATAGGTGGTTGTGCGATGAAAATGGCATGACCAGCCCTAAACGTATGTATCATGCAATTTGGGGTGCGAGAAACCATGGAACTCATGCAGCCCAATCCCAGCCAACACTTGGAGATCAAACTCTGGATGAAACGTGAAACGTACTCCAGCAGCGCCCATCTCCAGATTCCATTTTGACATGTCGACATACAACAGATTCCATTTTGACATCGACCCAGGTACAGCAGCCAGCCTGGAGATGCAACGTGTTAGTATAAAATTAATATCTTAATATTAATTTAATCATGTAATTGACATATGTTAGTTTATGTGTGAAGTCCATATTAATTATTGGTGAAACTAGCTAGCTATGTTTAAGGAGTCAAATGTTGATCAAAGGAATGAGGCTGATTTATCTCAAACATTTGTGGCTGAAATTTGCCTCTACTAATCCCAAAGGAATGAGGCTGATTTACTCAAACATTTTTGTGGTTGAAATTTGCCTCCACTAATTCCTACGTGAAAGTAGTGTACGTCATGACACTAATTGAGCAAAACTAGTATTCTACCCCTCCGATGCACGGATTGAAATTTGAAAAAATATATTTAATGTTGCATTATTACAAAGAATTAGAGTTATATATATATATATATATATATATATATATATATATATATATATATATTTTACAATGAGTTTTATTCATAAATGTTTATGTTGTTCATTTACTATTATAATCGCATTATGATCATAATCATATAAAATAACACACAATAGTAAAGTTGGATTATGATATTTATTTTACAATATATAAACACATTATTGACTACAATTAAGATGAAAATGTTCCATTATATAACAACTTTTTTTGACAATATATAACAACTTTAAGACCAATGGGGTTGTTCACTCTCGATAGCGCCACATAAAGTTGTCCATAAACAAAAACATGTTTATTTAAAAAATAGTCCAACATTAGACAAGACTATTAGACCGACTTTGGCTTCACCTTTATTTATTGTCATTACATAAGACAACATTAGTGAGAATTGTCTCCTTTAATTTCAAACTTAAAAGGCAACCATTGCGATGCACATAATAAATATTTGAAATATTAAAATAATTCTTTGTTATTAAAAACTATTAATATTATTAAATTTCATATATAATAAGAAAATACGATGTTTATTCATTTACAAAGTTTTATTATTTAAAAGTTATGTTGATTTGATATGATAAAATTATGAACATAAATAATTTTTTAGTACTATTGACTCTGACACAATGTAGTATTTGTTTAATATACTTTTAAAAATTGTTTAAAATAAACACACATTATTACAAAACAATTATTTTCACAAATCTAAATTAGATGTGAAATAATAATCTTTAGACATTTTTTTAAACATAAAAACACACTCAAAAAATAAACAAATTTTCATAAATATTATATGTTAAGGCAAACTTATAAATTTTGAGAAAGAAATAACCATATATAATATTTAGATACATCATATTGCTTCCATTGGAAAACATTGCATATAGACATTGGCTCTAACAAAATGAAACAAAATTTTATCAAATTAATCTATAAATTATTAAATACTTCTTTATATACAACATTTGTAGTCGACGAATCAGATTGTGCATCTTCCTTGCATATAAGTACTTTGAGACCATATGGACTATTAACTTTAGAAACAACAACATAAAGTTAGTCATGTACAAAAACTGATTTCTTTAAAAGCAAGCCAACATTTGATAGTGGTTGACATTTACTCTTATTTTTATTGTCATTGCATAAAACTTCACCAATATTCTCTGTATTTAAAAAAAGTTAGCAAAAATAATCATTCAATAATCATAAATACAAAATAAACAAACCCAAAGTAATTTATAAAAAATTTAAACCTTTATTTTTTATTCAGAATTATTTGTTTTTTACTTAATATCCATGAAATTATTTGAACACATCTTAAAATATTCTAACTTTTTATTTATCACTTCGATGAATACAAAAAAAAGAAAAAAGAAAAAAAAGAGTAAAACAAATGGAATAAATAATACTCCGTAATTCAAAATTACACAAAAAATGCAATATTATAACTCAAATCAATAAAATAAAATATAAATCTTTCAAAAATAAAATTACAGTAAAAAAAAAATCTTTAATAATAATTTCTTTGAGTACACGGCTTCTGTTAGAATGTAGTATCTGTTCATAATTAATTTTTGCCCCCACATAGGCTCGAACCCATGGCCCAAAACCAAAGCCCAATTCACACACACACACACACACACACATAGCCCACAACAATGGCCCATAACTAAAGCCCAAACCCGACCCAACTATTAGCCAACTTGAATTCCGTTGCTGGGATGAATCGTGCTCCGGTTCCGACTCTAGCTGAGTACGGCCCACTGCTGGAAATCTCGCTATTTCCGTCCTACATTTCCGTCCAACCGTAAGTTGGTCGGTATTTTTATAAAAATTTCAACTTCCTGTCGTTAAAGATGGGTGGACGGAAAGTTGGTCGGAATTTCCGTCCAACCTTCACACGTTGGACGGAATTTCTGTCCAACAACTATTTTTGGAAGGAAATTCTGTCTAATTTGTAATGGTGATGGGTAAACCGGAATTGATTAATAGTTATAAAATAAAAATATTAGGCATTTTAACTTTCCGTCCAACAAAATATTGGACTGAAAATTAATAAAAGACCAAAATTTTGATTTTAACTTCCCTCCCTTACACAGTTACACACTATGCAAAAAACATTTTCCCTCTCAAAGAAAAAAACTTCCCTCCCAACTCACAAACACTCAGCTGACAAAGTCTCAGCTCACAAATTCTCGCACTGCTCCCTCGTCTCAAACAAGAAAAGCTCTGCCGTCCCTCGCCATCTCAGCCCTCCGGTCTCCCTCCGTCGCTCCTCCACCAATGTCGCCTCTCCCAGCCGCTGCCGCCGTCGAGACCGGGCACCCTCTTCTCGACTCTGCTGCCGTCGAGACTCTTCCCGCCTCTGCTGCCGTTGAGACTCTTCCCGCCTCTGCCGCCATCGACACTCTCCCCGTCGCCTCGCTAGTCGTTGTCTCTACCACCGTCACAGGTTAGTCCTCAAATCTAAAACCCTAATCCCTAAATTCCTAATTCCATTTATCCCTATCTCATAATTTCATTAAGCCCTAAATCGATATGTTTTTCTTACTATGTAATTTTATTGGTGAAAGTAAATGGCTTAGAGCTCTACTTTGGCTTTCCTGTGACACTTTTAGTCTTACCAATTAAAAATGGATAGATGTGCAGTATAAATGCATCGTATTACCTGAAGCCGTTCATGTTTATTATCACCTGTTGAGATTAATGACTAATTTAACTATTTGATGTTATTTGGCAAAGGAAATTTAACAGCTTGCTATTAGTTCATATGATATTTCTTCTTTGTTTATTAAGATTTTTGGTCTTATTATTGTTTTGTAGCTGCAATCTATTATGCACAAGCCTCATAAGTGAAGATGTCTTTGTGGTAGATATATTGCTCTCTACTAGCTTTTTTCAGGGTTATAAATGTCTGCAAATGAAGTTTTGAATTCAGATACCCCTGAGTATGAGAGAATCCAGTGGTCACACTGTTGGTGTTGATTGTTTGCCTGAGGAGATGAATGGCATGAAAATCAGGGATGATAAGGTCTGCTTATGCCATCTTTTTTTTTTTGTTCTTGTGATTATTATTTTTCATATATTACCACTTGTTGCTTTCATAAATTTGTTTTGTTTATAGGATATGGAAGCAGCAGTTGTTGATGGTAAGTATTGGTGGTCTAAATGATCAACCAAAACAGGTAAGTTTGTTAGTCTCTTTTGGTATCTCATATCTGATTGCTTGTTAAGATGCTCACAGTTTTGTTAAATAAAGCAGTACTCCTATTATAGGAGGCTAAAGTGAAAACTATGAGTGTGATTTTTGTATTGTGATAGATTTAGTAACTTAAATAATTTTCATCATTATTGTACCTAGCTTAAAAGTGTTAAATGATTGTTTAATTTTTAGTATTGATATTTGATGTTTTAGATCCATGAAATGGCAGTGGTCTCTGCTGTACAAGCTCAGCAGGTTCATATCTAACTATCTAAGCATCTTATTATGCAGTTACTATGTTTAGACTTTCCACCTTATTTGTTCTTTCCCCCGTTTTACAGTGTATCTATGAATCTATTATACTCTAAAGATAAATAACTTGTTAAGTAATAATGTAATTGGAAATTACATTAATCTCTGTAAGAGTTGATGTAAGAGTTGCTTGAGAAACAATAATGTTATATAAATTGTATGTATGATGCATCATGCAAAGATATAGTACGAGAACTAAGGCTGAAGAATACCGTGAATTCGTGATAGTTTGCTAATTTTCTGTTTTCATGTGTTCTCAAGTCAAGTAACTTTAGCTTTGTGTTATCTGATTTTGGTGTAGGAGAAACTATCACTTTTCTGTTTTCATGTTTAATCACTTTTCTGTTTTCATGTTTTCTCAAGTCAAGTAACTTTAGCTTTGTGTTATCTGATTTTGGTGTAGGAGAAACTTTATAACAGCGCACAAATTCTTGAGATTAAATTGGAGCTAACCGGGTGATTGACTAAATGATGAAACACAAGTTGATGAAGATCAAGTACTTTATGTTTTTATGACTTTTTTTCTTTGTGTGTTTGGCAATAGTGCAATGATTAAATATTTATGGATTGGACATGATACTATCTTTTTGTTGTAAACAATTTTGATATTTAAATATATTTTCATTTTGAATTTAAATAGTGTGTACATTATTTATTTTGTATATGATATAGAATGTATTGACAACCTATAAAACAAAATTATAACAAGATCAAAATAACAAAAATAATTTATATAAATATAGATTTTCCTGCTAACAGTTGGTCACAATTTCCGACCAACAATTGGAAGGAAATCAACATGATGCACTATGGGAATTTTCGACCAACATGTGGTCGGTATTTCCGTCCAACGGGTTAAAGTTGGACGGAAATTCCCATTTTAAAAATGGTGGGTTACCATCCGGAATTTCCGTCCAACTTTGACCCGTTGGACGGTATTTTCGTCCAACATTTGATGTTGGACGGAATTACCGATGCTCATTTTTCCGGATCCACATTTTGGTCGGAATGTTGGACGGAAACCCGTTTTCCGACCAATAACCCCCGTTTTCCGTCCAATTTTCGTTGGACGGAAATTGCGTGTTTTCCAGCAGTGGCCAAGGACACACGGTTGCTACTGAGGAGGAAGACCCATCGACTTCTCTCCAACTAAACCGCTGACGCTTTGGGAGCTCCGAACGCACTCTGCCTACTGGACCAACGGAGGTGGATGCGGATGGAGTCCCTCAGTCCTAGGCTTAAAATGTTATGGCCGCTTTTTTGCTTTCTGCTTGTTATTCGCCATGTAATAGAGCTAGGGCTTTTTTTTATCGATGAATGAACGACTCCCTTTTTCTTCTTGCGTTGCCTTTTATGTTCTGCGTGCTTTTAATTTCTTCACTATGTGTAACGGTCGACGGTTCGAGCTAACTCTCGCTCGGGCCCCCTTTTGATTTAGACTCCTTCATAACTCTTGATTCATGGGCTATTAGTCGCAAAATCGACTAAGTCCTAGCCTGGACTTTAAACTCTTAACTCCTCGCTGGTTTATTTTTTACGTACCACATTTCCTTATACCAAGCTGGACTAGCTGACTGACCGGGCTAACATAGCTCCGACCCTTCTTCCTTTCGACTCTACCTTAGACCTTTGCAACTTGAAAAAGTGTCTAAGTCTTGACCTGGGCCTTCCGTCCTTACGCCTAGGTAGCTTCATTATTCCCTTGACTTCGTCATTGTCCAAGTCTTTTAGCTTGCGATCACGAGGCTTTAATGCACTTGATCGGACCTTTGGATTCAATTCATTCACTTTGTCTTGATCAGGCCGTCTTTCGGACCCTTCATTCGATTTTCTTTTTTCTCCCTTTATGTCGATATCCCGACCCCTTCTGCAAAATTTTCTTTCTTCTCCTTTTATGTCGGTTTCCCGACCCCCTCCTCCAATTTTTCTTTTTGACCTTGTATGTTGGTTTCCCGACCTTACAAGACTCATGACAAAATGTATTCTATAAAACAATAATTCGAACCAATCTAATGTCATGGCTTGTCTTCCGGGTCTAAACTCTACACTCTAAAAATAAAATAGAAGATTTTTAAAATTACAAATTGGCTCATCAAAACTATTACATTTTTATTCCTAACAGATGCATTAATAATAAATAAGCGAAAGACCGTCTTGAGCCTACACATTGTATGTCGTGTGCCTGGAATTGTTTAGTTGTGTGCCTGGCGTGTTATATTATACTACTGTACATTTTTATAATGTTGAGAATTTTAAAAAGATTGGATTATATAAATTGATGCATACGGACAGGAGTGAAGTGTTAGTGGTCGAATAAAATGTGTAAGTGTTTTTTTTTTTCAAATCTATACTATATATAAAAACAATATCCTCCTCCCAAATTTCCCGCCCAATTATAGGGACATTTTAGTAATTATATATATTATTAATATTAATTATATATATTATTCCTAAATCCTATCTTAATAACTACATTCATATGATGTACGATATACATATGTATATATATAAATATAGTATTATCCTATTATACCTATATGTAATTATGAAATTGGCAATTACATACGTTCATATGGAAATAGTTATTATATAAATAAATATATATCTTACAATACTACACATGTCTTTCCCTAATTTCATCCTAATCCCATTATATCCTCTTCATTAGTAATCATTATGCACTCCTTTCCATAACATAATTTTAATCGAGTATATATTCTCCCATCTTCTTCCATTGTTGCAAAAAAATTCTTCATCCTTCCCCATAATTTTTTCCCTTTTCTCGCCAAAAGGAAGAAAAGAACTAGCAGACAAGGATTATCAACTATGAGTGTTTCGAGTGTGCGCGGTGAATTTTGATTTTTAGGGTAAGTATTCATGTTCACCAAAATACTTTTTCCCAAAAGTAATCATTTTCGTAAGTGTTTAGTATTCATGTTTGCCAAAATACTTTTTCGCCAAAAGTAATCATTTTCGTAAGTGTTTATGTGCACCATCTTTCTAAAATCGCTCAAAAATAATTTCTATAGTATTTGTGAATAATTGTTATTTGACTCATGACTTTATCTAATATTTGTATGTGTTTAGAGCAATCTTCATCTTCTCCATCTACGGATGCTCGTGTAATTCGGGAAAACAAATGAAGACTATTGCGGGAAGGATCTCTCCATAGTATACAGATTGCAATGTCTGCAAACGTATAAAATTATTTTTTTAGTTAATGAATATAAGCAAATCTTTCAAAGTATCAATATTTGCTATAATTAAAATATTTTAATTATTATACTAATTAATAACTTAAATAATTAATTATAATTAAGCTAATAATGAAATTAAGGAATTAAGTAATATAATGACATAATTCTAATTAAGTTAATAATTAAAAATAAGAAATTAAGTATTGAAAGTAATTATAGAGTATTTAAATGGTAATAAAATTATCTTTATAATTAAAAAATATTTTTTTTAGTTAATGAATATAAGCACAATTTTCAAAATATTAATATTTGCACTAAATAAAATATTTTCAAAATAATCATTATAATGATAATTAATACTATATAAAATATTTAATAAAGAGTATTTAAATTGTAATAAAAGTGCTTTATAAAAAAAAATTATATACAATGGAAACGTAACTATGTTTAGAATCTTTATTCCTTATTCCTGATTTACTTTCTGATGATTAACCTTTAGAGCAATCTTCATCTTTTCCGTCTACGGATGCTCCTATAATTCGGGAAAACAAATGAAGACTATTGCAGGAAGGATCTCTCCTTGATATACATATTGTAGTGTTGCAAAAACATATTAAATCATTTTTTTTAGTTAATGAATATAAGCAAATGTTTCAAAATATCAATATTTGTAATAATTAAAATATTTTAATTATTATACTAATTACGGAATTAATTATAATTAAGCTAATAATGAAGTTAAGGAATTAAGTAAGATAAGGAAATACTTCTAATTAAGTTAATAATGGAAAATAAGAAATTAAGTAATTGAATGTAATTATAGAGTATTTAAATGGTAATAAAATTATCTTTATAATTAAAAAAAATTATTTTTTTAGTTAATGAATATAAGCAAATTTTTAAAAATATTAATATTTGCAATAAATAAAATATTTTCAAAATAATCATTATAATGATAATTAATACTATGTAAAATATTTAATAAAGAGTATTTAAATGGTAATAAAAGTGCCTTATAATTAAAAAAACAGCATTTTTTTTGTTAATGAATATACAGAAAAGGTAAAAATTATTTTAAAGAAAATATTAAATACATTTTAAAATTTAGTGTACTATAATATTATTATTAGATAGTCGTTTCTTTCCTTAATTTTATTATTATACTAATTAAGGAATTAATTAAAATTAAGCTAATAATAGAATTAATGAATTAATTAAAACAAGGAAATAATTGTAATTAAATTAATAACCAAGAATAAGAAATAAAGGAATTGAAAGTAATTACAAAGTATTTAAATGGTAATAAAATTATCTTTATAATGAAAAATTCATTTTTTAGTTAATGAATATACGCAAATCTTTCATAATATTAATATTTATAATAAATAAAATATTTTCAAAATTATCATTATAAAGATAATAATTAATAATTAATAGTATCAAAAATATTTAATACAGAAAATTTAAATGGTAATAATATGTCTTTACAATCAAAAAATCATTTTTTAGTTAATGAATATACGGAAAAGCTAAAAATCATTGTAAAGGAAAATTATTAAATATATTTTAAAATACAGTGTACTATAATATTATTATTATTAGGTAGTCATTTCCTCCCTTTTGTTATTATACTAATTAAGGAATTAGGAAATTAATTATAATTAAGCTAATAATGGAATTAAGTAAGACATAGTATAATTATCTTTGTAATAAAAAATTACAGAGTACTTAAATGGTAATAAAATTATCTTTATAATAAAAATCATATTAATACTTTTTAAAATTATTTTCCCTTTTCCCATATTTATTTTAAATAATAATATAATTTCATAAATCATATTACATATTGATTTTTCTAAAATAAATGCAATAAAATGACTCATATATATTGATACCTTTGCATTGATCTTATAATTAAATAAATGTACACTTTCAAATATTATAATTATTTATAATTTACTTTAATTTTATTATTTAAATATATAATAAAAAAAATTAATCCGTGCATCGCACGGGTAATTTACTAGTTGTTTGTAATGGCTAGAACTTATATCATTTATGATAAGAAGGATTAAGAATTTAGTAAGTAGACGTAGTGATTAATGGCAGTGCATAAACCCACGGGGGACTAAAAATGTTGCGTTAGTTTGAAAAAAATAGACATTAATTCCCGGATGTTTGAGTGTTCGGATCATGTATTGTATGTTGAGAATTGGGTGTGGAATTTATTGATATAATGTGTGCCACATGTAATGATATCATGTGCCCAGATGATTTGAGAGGAATTTCCGAAGCGGCCAAGGAGCAGACTTACGAAGGAGATGGAGACGAGTTTATACCAGAGTGTGTAAAGATAATTAAGTGATAAAGTGAACATGGCGACAGAAAAATGGAATATGTATTACCACATATTAAGAGTGGTAATAGCCGAATGAAGGGTAAAAATGCAGGTAAATTTTGAAGTAAAAATAAAGTACATGACCGAGGAAAAAAATGCTCACAGCAGATTCAAGTGGGCACACAACCAATACGTATGACCCAACATTTCGCAGGACAAAGTAATACTGGTAATAAACTAAAATTATAATGGTAGATTTATGCAGTTACGTGAATTTTTTGTTTTGGAATGAAACAATTAGTTAATTGATAATAGGCACACAAAAAAATCGTTTAAGCATGGCCTGTGTAATTGATTAAAAAAACATTATAATGTTATAAAAATAAGTAAGAATGGCCTGTGTAAAAACCCAAAAAAAAAACCATTTGCGCACAAATATAATTTGTTTGGAATGCCTGGCATGGCATGCGGATTGATAATACAACAGTATAATTTTTTTAGAAATTCGTAGGCATGGCCCGTGTAAAGGGCACACCAAAAAAAAACGTTTGAACAGGTAACTCCTTAATCTTCAAGTCCAGAACGGCACCAAACCCAAAATCACAAATGTCTTTCTGCTGTGCAGTAAGATCTTCCAACGCCTCTACAAAAACCACAGGTGGCACCCTAACTCTAACAGCCGAAAAATGTACACACTCTTCCGCGGTTAAATCAGTATCCTAATCATCCACAGCAGGTTCTTGCTGCATTCTTTGAAACCCAACAGGCGGATCTTTCACAAAGTCGTCATCATCATTAGACAGCTGGGACGGACACCCTACTGAAAGTGCTTCCCTAACTCTTTTAGCTACCACAAACAAACAGAAACATTAACACACAAGGTCACAGAAAAAATAACGGTGCACATAATTAAAACAGCATGGCACACAACTACATTCATACATTAATATTACACGGCAACAGAAACGGGCACACACCAAAATACACAAGGGCACATAACAAACACAACGGGGCACCCAATAAAAACACCATGGCTAACAACTAGATTCATACATTAATACAACCTCAATGCACCATCACAAACCAAAACTAAAAAAACCATTCACACAATATACCAAATATATGCACACAACAATGGAAAAAAAAAAGGAAAAAAAATGAAGACATTTCTTCTATTTTATTCACCTCAATGGTTTAAATTAATACATGAATATATAAATTATAATATGTAATATTTGATATTGCTAATAATGTTTAATAGGCATCATGGTCCAACTAAGCACAGATTCAACTAATATAAATCATTGAAAAAAAAAATGAAGCAAAACTTGACATTGATAAAAAAAAATGTTTTTAAAAACAGAACATAAAATAATTCGACCACAAATACATAAGGGCACATAACAAATACAACAGGGCACACAATAAAAACACCATGGCTAACAACTAGATTCATACATTAATACAACCTTAATGCACCATCACAAACCAAAATTAAAAAATACCATTCACACAATATACCAACTATATGAACACAACATGGGAAAAAAATAAACGAAAAAACCAAATGGAGACATTTCTTTTATTTTATTCACCTAAATGGTTTAAATTTATACATGAATCTATCTATTATAATATGCAATATTTGTTATTGATAATGTTTAATAAGCATCATGATCCAACTAAACACAGACTTAACTAATATAAATCATTGAAAAAAAATGAAACAAAACTTTACATTGATAAAAGAAATAAATAATTGTTTTTAAAAACAGAACAGAAAATAATTCTTTATATATGAATATATTCATTATGATAACCTAGATTTGTTATTAATACTTAGCGGGACAAGCTACGAAAACATAAAAACTAATCCCCAAATAAACAAAGGAAAAAAATTGAATCATATTAACTACATATTACACGGGAACTAAACGGTCACACACCAAAATACACAAGGACACACAATAAATATAACGAGGCACACAATAAAAACACCACGGCTAACAACTAACAACATACATTAACACAACCTACACACAGAATCACTGGTAATAATAATCCACAATGTACTGGCAGTGAGGTAGCTTCGTACACACTTATTGCAACGCATCAATTCATTAAACTCATGAAAAAAACACTTAATAATCTATGCTTTGAGAAATCAAGGATGCTAGTTAGGGATCTGTAGCTAATCCTACTCCTTTACGCATGTGATCTTCTTCTGCATCTATCTAACTAAATTTCATCTTTCAAAAATAATCTATGCTTTAAAAACACAAAAAAAAAAAAAAAAAAAAACATAGTAATTCAAAAAAAAAACATACTAACAAGTAACAACATACTGCTACTTTCGCTTATTGTAAACATATACTAAATAACAGTAAAACAAATAATTCTAAATAACAGTAAAACAAAATTCGACATATATTATCATTTTTCTAACAAATTCAAATTGAAAATAATAATACAAACAATCATACATTGACAATGAAACAAAAAAAAAAAAAAAAAGACAAACCCTTATCATTCTTTTTTACAAATTCAAATTGAAAACATTAATATAAACAATCATACATTGACAATGAAACCAAAAAAAAAACATTAATATAAACAATCATACATTGACAATGAAACCAAAAAAAAAAAAAAAAAACGAAGAAGAAGATAACCCTAACCTGGATTAGGCGCCGAATCCGCCGATGACGATGGCCTGGATTCCTTACCTCATCGACGGCCAGCCGACCCTTCCGCCATTGCCGCACTGCCCGCCTGCAAATCACTCACCACCGCGCCATGCATCCAAGTATCCTCGTCTGCCAACAACGAAGAACAACTACACCGCCGGAACCTTCAACACAACCGAGAAGCACCTTGAAAACTTGAGCCAAGAAGCACCGTCAAAACTCCTCCTCCAGCCGTCGACTTCTCCAACATTGCGTCCGTCGACTTCTCCAACATAGACACAAAACCGGCACAAATGGGGAGAGAAGGCGTACGCAATAGACACGATAAAGCAGGAAACGAATCGTCAATACAACTATGATTTTGGTAAACCACTAAATCTTCCAAAATTAAAACACTTGCAAAGTCAAAAATACCCTCAATGTGTTTTAAAAACCCACGCTAATTCCAAACTAAAAAAAATAATACCTTTGATCTTACACCATCCAAGAGTCTAATCAAACGGACACCATTAATCCTAAAAATCCCCTATAATATACTAGTCCTCACCAGAATAGATTTCTATCTAAAAACATCATAAATGTGAATGAAGGTTATACCCCTAATTTATGTTCGTTTTTTCCGTTAAATTTCCTTGTACATTATGCTATAAAAGTTGTACTACACTATTTTGGACAAATATACACATATCGTTACAACTTCCATTATCTTTTCCACTATTGTTACCATGCACATGCATCCACCATATATTTTCTTATCTTCTTCAATAATAATAATAATAATAATATATACATTAACTATTAGAGTTATATGTTAGTTATTTTTTAAAATATAAATATCTAATTTATAAAAATATTTTACATTATTATTATTATTATTATTATTATTATTTACTATATTAAAATTTAAATAACTTTAAATTTTCAATATAAAATACTAATATTGGGTACCTATTTTTTGCGCACCGCGCATAAGAAAAACTAGTATATATATATATATATATATATATATATATATATATATATATATATATATGCTTATTGGTTTTTGGCTAAAATGTCATTGGCCATTTATTCATACCGTGCAACGCACAGGTGGCATACTAGTTAATCGTTATTATTGAATAAAGTTGGAGAGCTTTGGAAGGAATAAAGTTTGAGAGTTTGGGAGGAATCATAGTGAGCCCAAAGAGATAGAGGGTTCCCTTAATTGAAGTTTAAAAGCTGACCCATTTGACATTGACCCGAACCATTTGACCTCGATCCAGCACAAAACGAGAGCGTAACGTATAAGAAGGTAAAACTTGGATATATTCCCTATACTATCATGTATCATGTATGATATTCAGAGAGGATCCAATTTTACGTATGAAATTAAAAGTATGAATTATTGTTGTGAAGGGTATTTATTTTTTATTCATTTTTTTGGAGCAGTATTTGTTGAATTTCTTCCAAGTTAAATTACTTTGAAATATGATTCGTTAAAAAAGGATATAACTGTCCATTACAATTGAGAGTTTGTTGAGACTTGAGAGGATGGCCGAAAAATTCAACAAAAGAATTATAGGAATATTAGAGGACAATTGGAAGGAATAGTTATTGTGTGGACGCCTATCACGATCCAAAACAATTTTTTTGTCACGCAAGGCATGAAAGCCATCTACTATCACCGCATGCAATTTGGATCAATGCAGTGTCCCTTGAAGGAGACGAAGGACGAACATGACCATCCCAGACAACTGGATAGCGTTGTTATTTCTGGCCGAGAACGGCGACACCCCGCCGCCGCAGCCTGGGATGGGCATGTCTTGGCTGCCCTCCTCGAACAATAGACTGCATATCCCCGCAGGATTATCGATGCCGGCGACTTGATATTCCGCGCCAAGGTAGTCCTTATGCATGTAGTCCCGCAACAACCTTTTCGCTTGGATGACGGCACTGTCGTAGAGCGCGTAGCACTCACGCACGCACCGCCTCACCCAAGGCTGCACCTTCCCGCTCTTCAACACCGCACCGATGTGGCGCCTCGTGTCCGTCACGTTGCTTATCACCAGCTCGATGGTCGTCCACCCTATGCGCATCAGCGTCGCGCATTCACTCGCCGGCCGTGCCTGCAGGGCGGAGATGCAGAAGTCGTAGTCGATGTCGTACTCCTTCTTGGCGCTCATAAGTTTGCAGGTCTTTTGGATCAGGGTGTAGTGCTTGTGCTTGTGCTTGTGCTTGTGCTTGTGATCATTCTCCTTGGCGCCATGGATGATGAATGGGAAAAGGGAGATGGAAAGTAGTAGGAGAAGAGAAAATAATAAAGTAGATGCCATTTTTTAAATTTCTTCTTCTGATTTGATCTCATCTAAGATGTTCTTACTTCTTAGCTTACGATGTCATTTATAGGTCAAGTATTTTTAATTTGGGAGATAAAATAGGATCCATTTTAATTTCTTGCTATTTTGTCTCTCTATCATACTATTTTTATATAAATTTTAAGTAATACTTTATAATTATCGCAATTTAAAACATTCAACATCCAATATTCTAACCACTTCAATATGCACGGACTGATATTAGATCAAGTAAAATGCAGTACGCTCAAATAAAACAATAGAATAAGTAAAGATAAGATGGATTAAGGTATAAAAAAAAGGAGATAATATCGTTAATTATACAAATTACAAATTATTAAAAATCTCTTTGTAAATTACATTAGTAGTAGAATTACAATTTTGTTTTGATTCATTACAAACTAAAATTTTAAGTCCGTCTGGTTGACTTACTCTTGAAGCAGCTACATATAATTGACCATGGACAAAAACAAGTTTCTTTAGAATCAATCCCACATTGGAAAGTGTTTGTCCTTGACTCTTGTTGATAGTCATTGCATATGACAACATTAGGGGAAATTGTCTTCTATTGAACTTGAAAGGTAATCAATGTGTTTTTTAGTTGATGAAAATATAGCAATTCATTTTTTGTTTGTGTACAATAGTGATTAACTGAACTCAGTGTTGATTATTCTTTGAAGTTAATCGATCACTGAACTGTTGATAGATCATTCTTTTACTCAAATGTTTCAGGTTTTGAACATTAACTTTAAATTACAATTCACAAACAATACTATATTAGGTGGTATAGAGAAACAATATTACTTCATTTTAGTACTCTGTTGTGTGAGTTTAGCTGAATTGTAATCGGACAATGTTTGTGCAGATTCATTGATTGGCCCTATTTACTTGAAAAATTACAAAGCAGCTGGAATTGGCAGCTTAATCACAAAAGGTGTTGCAAAAGTACAAAAGAGATGGGTGGTGTTTGGCAAACGGCTGGTAGCTGATAGCTGATTGGTTTAGCTAGTAGTTGATGGCCGATTGCGTTAACTGATTTTACCAGCGGGTTGTATTAGCTGGTTATAAAAAACTGTTTGACAAATTAGCTGTTTACTTGTAGCTGATTGAATGTAAAATGACATTTAAGGGTATGAGTGTATTGTATTATTTCAACCTTTAAATATAATAAGATAAACTCTTATTAATAAATAATTATAAATTTTGGGTATCATCTATACTTTTTTTAAGGATATAAGTTAATTATTTTTTGTTTATTTAACTCTTATTAAATTATATTCTAAAACAATTTTTATTAATTATTTTCAATTATTATTATTATTATTATTATTATTAAAAATGACAAACGCATCACCCGTTGTTTATTATTATTATTATTAAATAACAAACACATCACCCATTTAAAAGTAAATTTCATTGATTTCAAAAGGATAAAATAGTTGATGCGAACCTGGTTGGCCCGATCTTCTCTTCACACTCTAATTTAAAAAGGATTTTAAAATGGTTTATTCGGTTCGGTGAGTTTGATTTGGAAGGTTTAATTTAGGTTGGGTAAATGGTTGTTTTTGGGTTTTGATGTATAACGGTTTGCCACGTTCGGCTGTAGAACGATAAAAACCGGGGATGATGCCACAAGGATGGTAATTTCCTTGATAAGTCAGGTTTGCCATGATCCATTCATCACGGCCGAACTCATTCCGAGTTCCAGAAAACAGTTAGTTTTCTATCTCAAAAATTCTCTACTGTGTATTTCATTTGGCATGCAATGACCTTAAATAGCCATTAGCAAGCTAATTACAACCACATGAATGAGATAATTATTTAGAATATGATAAAATAATCCTAACTAACAAACTAAGATAAACATTAAATTTAATATAATTCTAACAAACTAAATCTAAAATTATTTTAAAATAATCATCCTAATTTAATTAATAAAACCAATTCTGAAATATTCCAACAACCAATTATTGGTTCTCGTGCCCACAACATTAGTCAATATACCCATTGATCCCAATAAACTGATACAAAAAGCTACATTATATTCATTAGCTTTTCAATTTTCAGCTTATTGGCCCAATCAGCCAAGACCAATAAGCCATTTACCAAACACTTCAAAATAGTTTATTGGTAGGTCAAACAACTAAATTTGGTCAAATAAACTAAAATTTGGCTTATAAGCCAAATAACCAAACACCCCCATGGACTTTCAAGATCTGTATGAGTAGATAACAACTATGTATATTGATTTCATTGGTAAAAACAAAGTATTGTATTGATTACATAAGGTAGAAACTGTTAGATAAGTATAAGGTTATTAGTACAAACATTTGATCATTATGAAATAAGTTTATGATGCACTGTCTATGTCTTCACTTCCTTCTGCTACACTTCATTAAATGCCTTATGCTAAGTGTTCTTTCCAGCTGCTAAGTGTTCTTTCCAGCACTAAAACATTGAGTCCTACACTGCTACATCTTTTCCCATTTCACATCATGCACATATAAAGTACCTGCAAAACTTTTGATTTGACAAAAAAAATAACTTAGCAATAAAGATCATTGTGTGAACAGTATAGTGCTGGAAACTGAGCACAATTTAGAAACCAACTTAGCAGTAAAGTCTTAGCAGTTAAAAAAAACATCAAAAGACATCATCTCAGTAGGATCAAAAACATCAATTCAAAAATCAACTTAGCAGTTAAAAAAACAATTACGAATCATCTCAATAGGACCAAAAGAAATTAATTTTGCAGTAGGACCAAAAGACATGCAGGAACCATTGTCAATAGGACCAAAAGACATTGTCTGAAGAGGACCAATAGTAACCATTGTCACATTTACAATCAAGAATCACAGAACAAACAGCCATTCATGTTTCCTTATCATCAAGTTCCTTCTCCTCCTTGACCACCACATGTTTTTTTCTTCTTTGAAGTTTGAGTGCTGGAAAATTGATCAAGTAAACTTCTCTTAACAGCCTCATTCTCAGTTACATGAACTGATGGTTCCTTCACAGCATTCACATTTGAACTCTCTGCCTCTTCCTTTGGGAAAAATCCCTAAATAGATAGGAGTACATTAGTTTTGTAGAAGAACCTGAAAAAGTAATACTTGTAGACATAATGAGTATAATATAGGTTACTTACCTCATCTGAATCCGATTCACTGTCATTAAGTTGTAACTTAGAGGATACACAATCATCATTATCGTCAAGGAGACCAGGGCAGTAAATATTGAACAACACAGGGAAGTGTTTCACTTGCATTACAGGAATAACATGACTTAGGTTGTCCTATTGATCTTTTTTTACATTGATCTTAAAGAAAAAATCTCGGCCCACCATAGTCTTAAGCTCTTTAGGGATCTTGATCATTACCTAAGATTTGAAAAGAAATTAGAGTATAGTAGGTTAACAAAGAGTTGTAGAAAAGATATTACTCAATGATTTATTAAAATTAAACAAACCTTTGGCTGCATTGCTATCACTTCATCAGCTTTTACACAAACCAAATCAAGTGCTTCACGATCCCATAGTAGAAAGTGTGATGTACCCTTAACATCAACAACTCTAACCTTGATTTTATACCTGTGAATGCATTCATCATATCTGCTGTTACACTTGCTACACTCAAACATTCCTTTATTTAGTTCCACCTTCTGATTGCATCCTTGTGCTTTGCACGACTCATAAAACCAATCATTAACATCGGACTCTATACTGATGATCTGTGCAGGTACCCAAAATTCCCCTACCTGTGCAAAAGGAAAAAAAAAGGTAAAAAGTTATTCTAATAAGATAGAATTAAATTACTGTCAAGAAAGAACTTTTATGTACCTCTCTTTTCTAAAAGATATCAGATATAGTAATGATACGCATTTTTGAACTACTTAAATTCCCACCACTTGAACTACCATAACTATAAGCTGAATTAGAGGTAATGCTCTTTATAGGTGTTTGCTGCATAATTAGACTAAAAGGAAAAAAATATATCAGTAATGTGTGCAGGGCCATTGCACAAATTGGGGGCCCCATACGTTATATATGTGTATATAGTATATACTATACAGCAGGCAGCGGCCCTAAAAACAATTCCTAAAGACAAAATTCTAAAGTTCCTAAAAACAATTTATTAGGCTTACCTTACCAACGGTGCCACTATCAAAGGTGGTGCTGCGGCCGCCCAAAGCTTGAGTATATATTGATGTTCTGATTTACGACGCTGTCGTAGCCAAGCCCTCAAAGCTATATATATATATATATATATATATATATATATATATATATATATATATATATATATATATATATATATATATATATATATATATATATAAAAGATGAAGAGAGTGTGGAAGATGGAAGATAGGTCATTAATTCCTTGTGGTTGGAAGATGGCCGGATGGTAAGTCATGACCTCCATTCCATACAAATTGGAAGATCAGGTGTGTTCAGGATGGAGCCAGAATTTCTTCCGGGGGAGACGAAAAATAAAACACTATCAAAACTTTAAAAATAATAAATAAATAAAATAAAATTAAAAAAAATAATCCAATGGTGTAGCTCAAGTGGCAAGTGAGCTCTATTTGTGGGGAAGATTAAATTAAAAAAAAATAATCCAATGGTGTAGCTCAAGTGGCAAGTGAGCTCTATTTGTGGGGAAGAATTCCGGGATAACCTGGGTTCGACTCCCACAAGTGAACGTGGGTGTACTTGAACTGTTACACGGACAGAGAATGACCCCGTGAATTTACCAAAAAAAACTTTATAAAAATATTGAGAAATGTAATTAATTTGATAAAACAATTCAACTAGAAAACACATCTTTGTTGAGAAAAAGAGGAATTGAACTCCTAACCTTTCATAAATAAAACACGTCAAAATTTTATAAAAATATTCATAAAAAAATAGGAAATATAATTAATTTGATAAAAATATTCATAACAAAATAAGAAATATAATTAATAACTTCATAAAAATATAGAATAAGGGTCAAATTGGAACGTAACATAAAAGTGCAATCAAACCATTGAACTAAAAAGTCGTGCAATTACCCCACTCAATGCCACAAAGTGCAATTACCCCACTTGAAATCTCCTCTGGTAATTTTCTTGTACATTTTCATGATTCTTTTAATTTTTATTTATTTTTTCAGATTCACATGGTTTTGGTGTTGGGCTGCCTCTGGATCAAGTTCAAGGCGGTTGAAACTAGTAGCGCAGAATCGCAGATGGAATACTCTCCAGACTTTGTAATCTAACTGGTCATTATGATTAACGAAGGAAGTTGGAGAAGACACGCTTCAAGAACAAAGAAGAAGGAAAAAAAAAAAAAAAAAAAAAAAAAAAAAACCAACTCACCTCCACGTAGATAGGTAACCGGAAGGGAGGGGAGAAAACCGGCTGCTGTAATTGCACGTTTTTTAGTTCAGTGGTCTGATTGCACTTCTGTATTATGTTAGTGCCCAATTTGACCCTTATTCCTAAAAATATTCATAACAAAATAGGAAATATAATTAATTTAAATAGAAAACACATCTTTATTGAGAAAGAGAAGAATTGAACTCTTAACCTTTCATAAGGTTAAGCATGCATCTACCAACCAATCCAACTAAACTCTTATTTACATTTGTCTATTTTTTAATATACATATATAAAGCCCCAACTAAACTCTTATTTACATTTGTCTATTTTTTAATATACATATATAAAGCCATTAAAAAAGGGGCTGATTCCTTGTTTGTCGAGAAACTTGATTCAATGGACTAAAATATGGACGTTTGAAAAAGTGGACAGAAATGTCGAAAGTTGATTAAAAAAATTAAAAGCTTTACCCATATACACATATACAGTACAAAGCTGCATTTACTTTATCAATATACACATGTACCGTACAAAGCTCCATTATAATATTATATATATAGTACAAAGCCGAATACATGCTTGGTTTTGTACACAACTGCAAATTCCTTCCCTACTCGTACAATGCTTTTTTTTCTTTTTTTTTTTCTTTTTTTTTTTTAGTACTACTGGGGAAAAACTGAAGAAAGTAATTTGAAGAAAAAAAAACAAGTTCAAAAATTATTTAAAAAAAAAAAATCTTTAAGATAATTTACTTCCCTTAAATTTTATCATCGATAATTAAAACTTGTTAGGATAGTGTGTTTCAGACACCTAAATATAATGATAAAGTGTTTTTATATTTGTACTAAGTTTTAAGTTTGTTATACAAACTTATTAGGCTAGCTAAGAAGTGAAAAATAATGTTGTAAAAGTGGTTTTGATATAATAAGAAGAATAAAATGTGAAATTTCCTATTTTACCCTCAAATTTTAAATATTTTTAAATTTTCCGTCAAATTTAATAGCCAGGGACTAAACTCGCCACTTCGCGAATAACTGAGCGACTAAACTCGGATACGACCATAACTCAGGGACTGAGTCCGCACTACCCTATAACCCAGCGACTAAAGATGTCATTTTCCCTTTAAATAATTGTAAAAAATAACAAAAAAACAAAACAAAACAAAATTATTTTGAATTAACAATATTGATATACCCAGTACATACGCCGCAAAAGATAAATACACCAATACATACGCCTTATGCTGAAAAGTGGATGATTACGTCAGCTATGCATTGGCTTATTGATATTTTTGTCCACTAATCCATTTCTCGACATTCTTGTCCAAAGAATTGGTTTCATGGACAAAGTCAGCTATGCCTCTTAAAAAAGACTATGCTGTCAACGAGAATTGAACCCAGAACCTTACCAACTAACAAACATAAAACAAATTTCTACCACCTAGTCTAACTTATCTATTGGTTATATTTTCTGTTTTTATATTTTTATACTACAACATGTACCATATAATACATACAAGAGCTATATATGGTGTGGGGTTTGTGAAAGCAGCTGCCTCCATTGTAGCTCCGCCCCTGGGTGTGTCGTAACTGTCTTTAATTTGGGAGATAAAATAGGATCCATTTTAATTTCTTGTTTCTTTTTTGTTTTTTTTTTCGAAAACATTTTAATTTCTTGTTATTTTGTCTCTATCACACTATTTTTATATAAATTTAAGAGTACATACTAATCCATATTTAGCATGACCATGCCACCAAAATTTAACTTACATGAGTTGTGAGAATAATCCAAATTTGACTCAGGTTGCACTCACTAATTAATAACCTTTGCCCAAGCTCTTATGTAATAGCCCGGAATATTTCACCTACTAAGGATGTATAGGAGTGCATTAGGTAAACTTCACTTTTGTGTAATAACTCAAAATATCCATTGTATACGTACTACTCGACGGAATGTGCAGGTACATTAAGTAAACTCTACTCTTGTGTAATATGCATTCTTGTGTAATTGACCATAATATTTCAACCACTACCTAACGACGTGCAAGAGTGCATTGAGTAGATACGACGTTAGAGCTCACATGGGCAATTCAAGTAGTAGTTTAAAAGTGAAGACTCAAGAGATATATTACACCTTGCAAAGAAAGTTACAGAGCTAAGATGGCAACTGAATAAAATACATATATGTATATATGTGTGTCTGTATGTATTGTATGCATAGCATATTTACAATTTTTGAATCATTGCAAAGGGGTTTCTGTGGTTGAGATGGAACTTTGCTCGGGACCATTACAAACGTTGCATCTGCAGACCGGGCATACCCTAAAAGGAAAATCGGAGAATTGAAGTAAACGCAATTGGTTACATTTCCCATGGAAAGCGGGCAGATAAAGAATCTAGTAGGGTAGGAAAAAAAAAATTTTAAAAAAAAAAAAAAAAAAAAAAAAAGGGTGGAACATACCTGTTTACTTCTTTCAGCCATTTATCAATACATGTCATGTGATATTCATGATGACAAGGGAGAACCCTCAGTTTGTCACCATCTTCATACTCAGCCAAACAGATGTAACACCTGTTATAAAAAATTAAAAAAAAAAAAAACAAAACAAAAAAAAACAAAAAAAAACAAAAAAAAAAAAAAAAAAAAAAAAAAAAAAACAAAAAAAAACAAAAAAAAAAAAAAAACGCCCATCAGTTGTGTCCCCAACTACCACGCATCATTGGTCTCGCTATCATTCAAGCACATCGGGATCCAGAAAACATATAATATAATTGCAGTTCTTTTGATGGTTTGTTAGTTCTCTGAATTTCACATCTAACTTGGTGAATGACAGAAAATTTTTATAGTCATTGCCTCAAATGTAATTAGTGTTTTAACAGTTAGTACAGGGTGAATATGGTGATCCAACATTTTAACGGTGTTTTGGCTTAGAAGAAAACAAATCAACGCTTTTTAGCAGTTATTAGAGAAAGCAAATGGCAACGACAAAGGTGTTTTGATAATCAAGAATGGCATTGTTTAGCAGATGAAGAAAGCTTACTGCTGTGTATCACCCAACGCATTTTCAACGGGATCTAAAGTTTTGTGGTATTTGAGAGGAAACGCATCTACTGTAGCTTCTGGAGCTGGAAGTGAGAACGTTGATAGTGAGAAAGATTGTCTATGAATCTCGTCGATTACCTACACAACAGAAATAAAAGAAGGCATGTGAATGTTTATACAACAGCTTTCCTTTCAAGAATATATACTCACTTCATAGAAAAGAGGGGAGAGAATAGGATCTTAGAGATATACCTCAAATAAGGCCTCGGCAAGCATGATTATTCGTGAAATACTTGCAAGGGTACTGAACTCTTCAGCTGTGAAGAATGACTCGCACGAGCATGTACCATCAGGGTGGAGCCCGGATGGGCAAAATGATGTTTGTGAAACCCGATTTCCGTGGCCTCTGTGAACTCTTTCAGAGATCTATAGGCGTGCGTAGACAACAATTGTTAAATAACACCATAATCAATAACCATATGGAAATGCTATGAAGCATATAGAAGACAATCACAAGATAATGTCGATATTCAACCAAAGAGTAAAGATAAAGCACCTCTGATCTTGATGGCAATCTTCGTTCGTTTCTGCGATGACCTGTTTCTCCTAAGTAACTGGAACCATATCCAACTCCATCAAAGTGGAGATCACCATTCAAATCAATAAGCCATCTGTCATGAGACCCTAGATCATCAGCATTTCCAGTGGCAAAAACAAGTGTTGGGGAATCATTATGCCTCCTTAAACTGTGTCTCGATAAAGCATCCCAAAAGAGCCTCCTACTATTTCTTCTTGCTTCACGGTTATTTATATCAGCAACACTACTAGATAAGATGTTGGAAGAGATACTCACCACATCAACATGAAACAAATCTCTAACGCTTCGATCCTGATCATTGCCCGCCAAAAGAAATCTCGAACTAGAAGTTGTAGTTACTTGAGGGTTATCATCCCCAGGCAACGTAAGTCTTCTAGCCGACTCAGGGACTTCAGAAACGGGCCCGGAACTAGAGCTGGTGTCATCATCAGTTCCGGGATGTTCAACAAAATCCCCTTCTGGACACGAGTTTTTCACCTCCTGCACTACATTGCGTGAATTTTCACCATCCTTTCCTGAATCGTGGGCATCAATGTCTTCAACCATACTGACCGTTTCAATTTCTGAGATCAATTCACGAGAAGCCTGTTCACAGAATTGAAGCAACCACATCACTATCCCTCCAATAATGCTATATAACAAACCAGAGCAATATAATAGTATCTTACCAGATGGGCTATTGGCTGCTTATTCCTCAAATTGCGGGTCCTATGGCTGCGAGCTTCAACATTTGGTAAAGCATCACAAGATATGTCCTCTTTAAAGCTACTACTGCTTTCTGATGAAGTTCCAGGTTCAAATTCGGAACTAGTATACCCAACTTCTGCACTAAATATTGAAGATTCTGTTACAGATTCTTGAGAAATATCATTAATTGGAGCTCGATTTTCCAAGGAACTTATTGGTGAGTTTTGAGGATAATCTTCAAGCTGCATATGAAGAATGGCAAATCATAAAGTTCCAAAAAGAGAACCATAACATCATACGATCCATCAGATAATAAGCAGCATGTTACGAACATTGTGATGTGATTACATCACCAAGCTCTTTAATGAGCATTGCCACATTCCAAAAGAAACAAGACATTAACCTATGTGGCATTGCCATTAAAAAAAAGGTTACGGAAAACTAATTCTAGTAATTCAATGGAAAAAGACTGAATCGTTCAAAAGCAGGATTTCAAGGTTTATGATGCAAAAGTTAAATTTTAAATTGCAAGGCAAGCATAATTGGATTCAGAAGAACTAAGGACTTTAGTTTCTTAAAGTTAAATTCCATTTCTTATGGCAGAAAATGAAGAACATATTCTCAACCTCCTCAAACAGACTTGTATGTTTGACAAAAAGCTTAAGATCCAAGCTTCCTGGCATCCCAATCCCAATGCTAATCTCATACCAATATCAATTACCAAGAGCACATTTAAGTTAACAATCCTACATTTGGGCATCAATTTGATACTTTATCCCCTCATCCACTTTTCACATCCTTTGGTGGGTAATCAAAATTAAATTTTGGGCATACAATTAAGGTTTCCAATTAATTTCCTTAGAAGTTTGAAATAAATCAAAGAGAACCCAATCACCCACAAAAAAGAACAGATTTAGCTCCAGATCATTACAGTTGACTTTTGCGGGCCAAGAACGAAACTTTACTTAAGAAACGAAAAAGGGTTTCAAATTCCAACCAGCAAACCCGCCTTTATCAATTAAACAATCAAAAAATTCTCGCGAAACACGAAAAATCCAGGGGGAAAAACCCGAAATCAACCCCTCAACAATCTTAATCATCCAAATTAAAATCAACCGCGTGGGTATCAATTCGTAAGGATAGAAGAAATGATACCTCGAGGGTTGAACGAGAAGTGGAGGCACCACAAAGGAGAGAAGATAGTCTGTTCTTTGATGCCTTGGGTCTTGAGTGAGAAGACCCGGAGGCAGATGATGATCTTTTGGGTGGCGAAGATGATGATGATAAAGAACCTCCTAAGCGACTGCTGGTAGAGCCCATGGTGGGAAAGATGGAGAGATGAAATCACAGTATTTTCGGGGAAATGGAAGAGAGAGAGCGGGAGAGAGAGAAAGGCGCACAGACATGAATGGCGAAAGTCATCGCAATTCGCAACCCGATTTGTTTATAGGATGGTTCAGTTTACTCGGACTTTTTATTAAAACGCGTTATCTAAAATGGTTGTCTCTTTCTTTAATGGTTGCAAAAAAGATGGTTCTCTTTCTTTAAATACAAGTTTTTTAATAAAAAATTATATTTGGTAGAATTACATGAACATCCTCAATAGTGAAGTTTTTGGAGTGATTTTTGAAGTGTCAAGTAAGAGGCGGGTAATTTTTGATGTGCCAAGTAAGAGAGATGAGGAAAAAAGAAAAGGGGGCGATTTGTGTGTCCCATGCACGCCTATGCACCTTTCCCTTCCCCTTTTTGGGAGTCCCACAAAAAATTAACATTTGCAGGAGGAGCTCACATATTCTCTCTCATCCACATCACTCACAAAAGTTTAAAAACTTGTCCAAAATCAACTACGGTAGATGGCATTATAACTTATAAGTCAAATTAAAATTGAGTGAATAATAACCAATATTTAGAAAGAATTAAATAATTAACAAATTCAATAATATTGTTTCATAGGCTAATTAAAGACATGATGAAAGAGTGACAAAACTACCTCAAATATGATCGAGTAATGTATGAAACCTAGACTGTTTGCGGGAGCTATTTATTGATCTTCTCAATTTGAAATGGTCAACTATAGATAATTTAAATTAATTTATCTCCATATGATACTTTGTCAATTAGGATCATAAGGACACCTTTGAGTAGTTGTTGGCCTATTGTGTGCTTTCTTGTAAATCAAATAATATTAATATATGAAAAACAATTTCCAGTTCTACATAATCTGCATGAAAAACCTTTTTCATTTCCAGCATTTCTCAAGAATCCTCCCCAGCTATTTGATGATGAATCATACCTATGTTCACATTCATGGAGGAAAGAATGAAATTTCAAGGCAGAATGGGCTCTTGGCACCATCCCCATATATCTTAAAACTCAACAAAATTGTTTACAAAACATTCTGCAAAAAGAGGCATTACAAAAAGTCCCTTTCTTTGGATTAGCATCCTATCTACAGTCAAATTATAACTCAGCAAGCAAGAAATGGCACATTTTGATCATTGATAAAAGTTAATTCGACTGGATAATGCGTCTAACTTGCCAGATCCAAGAATACGCGATTCCAAGGGAGCAGTATATGGAGATCATCATAAGGGGTAAGAAAGGAAGCTTCTCACCGAGGATGAGAGGATGGAGAAATAGTCCCCACGTCTCGACAGCCAAAAGACCCAACAGATACGTCTTTCCCAAAAATCCAACGAGGAAACCTGCATTCCTCGAAGCACCAGAAGTTTCCACTTCGTAGTCTTCTCTCCTCTGTGTAGCTCGTTTTGGAGCATTGTTGGAGAAGTGAGAGGAAAATCCCAACCACATAAGAACAGCGTGCAAAAGCAGTAGCAAAACCTTGATAGGATATTCTTGAGCTTCAAATAGGAGAGGGAAAAGCGAATAGCAAGAGACTGCATAGAAATCGGAGTTTCACATTAGTCTTTAGTCACAAAAGGGTCAAGGATGATCAACCACTGTACGGGCTTAAAGGTGCCTCCTACAGTTAGGGCCTGCTCAGGATACCTCGTGGTTTGACAAAAAAAAAAAAAAAAGATGATCAACCACTGTGAACTCAACACGAAAATAGCATACATACGATACACTATGTAGAGCTTCTCAAATAAAATGGAGCAACACCAGGATTAAGGAAATATAGCCCGTTCAAGTTTACAAGATTCTCGATGATCCAGAGCTCCATCTCATTAACATTAGAAGGATACAGGAAAGATTTTCTACATAAATGCCTAAGGTTAACATATTCTAGCTTTAATGATAACAGGAAGGAATCAAGTAAAGCTCCAACCTCAAGAACACTTTTACGAGACAATAATTTTCCAAACAAAATGTGATCTTTGGTGATTTATTGTGCAAATTTGCAAGATTAGTGACCTTTTCCAGGTTATAAATTTTGATTTCTTCTATCAATATAGGAGTCATGAAGTGAAAAGTAATATGAAGCAAGTCAGTCCTTTATAATGCCTTAAAAAGAAACAGTTAATGATCAAACTGCAAGGATTAGAATAGGGTAACTTACCTATTGACAAGAAGAAATAATGCTTTGCATCTTCAACACTTTTCAGGGCAACAACAGCCAGAGGTATCACAAAGTGAAGTGATGCTTTCTCGTGGACATGCCACCCGAACAGAAAGCCACATGAATAAGCATAGGCTACCCATCTAGTGATCATTCCTGGTTTGGGATTTTTCCAAGCCTTTAGAAGACAAGGAACTAGTGCCAGCAAGACCATACCTAAGGTGATTAAAGGAGTTACCTGAATTTAAGCATAGTCTGAAATAAGATCATTACTCTGAATTTGGATATAATACAAGAAACTAACAAAGGAATAGAATTTGTAGTTTGTAGAAGTTAACAAAAACACGTCATATTACATTTTGGGTAAAGCATAAACATGAATTCTGTTGTCTATGGTCTATGAGCCAGTAGTCTAAGTAAAGGCAAATGCCAAAACACAAATATTTAGTAGCAAGAGATTTGTGTAGTACCGTGGGTAGTACAGCAAAAGGAGAGGAATCGCCCACCAACCCACCAGTGAATGAAGCAGTTGGCGCCTGGATGTTGAAACCGAGTTTCACAAGTATAAAGGCAAGAACTTTATCAAGAATTATATAAAACACCCAGAAATTTGGAGCCCAATATGCATGACACAGTCCCCTACCAAAAGGAAACATGCGACGAAGGACTTGCTGTATCTGTAAAGGTATAATAGTTCACACATTGGTCAGTAAAGGATATATGGCTCAGCAATAAAGAGAACATTCTCCTTGAACAGTATCATATAGTAATCAGAAACTATAGTATACTACGGAGTACTATACTTGGTCGGAATAAGTCACCAAATGCTTGTGACAAATCTTAGAATTTCACAAGCAACTAGTGCCAATAAGAAAGGCAGGCAAGAAGTCACCAAATGCTTGTGGCAATTCTATATATGATGCTTCCATTTCTAGCATTATTACTAAAGTTTGCAACTAAGAAAGTCAGGCAATAAATTCGTCGGTAAGGAGAATCTTGAGCAATCAACTTAGCTTAAATGACATTCTTAAAGTCAGGGATTGCACAGGAAAAATCATTGCTCCTTAAAGGAAGCAATCTGAAACCTTTAACAATAAAGCTTTAAGCTAATATACTCCAGTAAAAGGTTTGTTCGGCCGCCATCATCTAAGCATAACCTAATATACTCTAGTAAACTATATACAAGTGATCACAACTTCATAGAAAGTAAAAAAGAACACATTTTTTTGAATTAAACAATAGAATTACCTGTCCATAGTAAATGAAAGGTCCAAAAGCTGCAGCAAAAACAGCCACAACCACACTCCCCATCAACACCAGTCTCCCAAACCCCTTAAACAACCCACCCCTGCAATAGTGCCTCAACAGATACACAAAATAAACGGGCGCAGCCACTGCAAATAAATGCTTAAAGCAAAGCAAAATTGCAAACAAGAACCCTCCAAGCAAGTCCCTCCCTTCCTCTAAAGCCGAAAGGGAGAGCAAAAGCAGCCCCAAGAGAAACCCATTGTACTGAAAATGCAAATGGTCCACAATGATCAACCCAGGCGACCAAACAACTAAAACCCAAATCAAGATCCGCTCTTTCAGCTCCAATTTCCGGGTCAGCCTATAAACCGCGTAAACCAAAACGGCATCAGAGAAGATTACACTGAGTCTTTGAAAGAGAATTGTGGCGGGGGATTTGTGATTGAGTCCGCGGGTTAGGTCGAGCATTATAGGGTCGAAAAAGGGGGCGAAGAAGGAGAGAAAACGCTCGAAATGGGCGAATAGCGGCGGGTAGTCGAGAGTCCAGGGGCTAGTCTCGTCAGTGTACCATTGGGAGAGAGGGAGAGAGTGGGTAATGGCGAGCCAATTGCGATGGACCTCGAAATCAGTGCTGTGGTATGCCGGGGCCAATAGGAGCTTGAAACAAGCGGCGGCAAGGTAAAACCAGACAAGCTCTGAAATGGCGGAACTGGGATTTTGGATCTGGACTTGCTTGTTGCTATCGCCGCCGCTATGGCGGCGGTGCTTCCGGTGGCTCATTGCCCTGAAACAAGAGAAAATTGCCGCCTTCGCGGAGGAACGATGCGGGGGTCAACGGGGAAAGGAAGAGCTAGAAAATAGTTTTTTCATTTTTTGTCCCACATCATTTTTATGTTTCTCACTACTAATTTTTTGAACATTTCATTTAGGGGATCAAATAGGCCCTGAACACTGCTCAAAAAATTAATTAGGTTTTTAAACTTTAAAAAGTTACAATTAAATTTTTAAACATATAATTTTAGAATATTTGATTTAAAAAACGATTGCTATTACAGATAATTAGAATCTCACAAGATTCCGACGAAACAATGTTCTGTTACGTTCTCCCGCGAAGGAGAAGAGATTGGTTGTCTTCTCCACCGAAGAAGAAAGCATTAGGAATTTTAGGGCTAGAATTTTGTAATTGATACATATTGATAAATATATTAAGACGAATTTGGGACAAATCGAGTCGAAAAGAAACAAAAACAACTCAAATAGCGATCGAGTTTCGAGACGGTCTCAGCTTGAGGCGGTCTCAGCCTAAGGTGGCCTCGGCTTGAGGCAGTCTCAGCCTAAGGTGGCCTCGGCTTGAAGCAATCCCGACCTAGGACGGCCTCAGCCTTGTGTATATATAGGTTATAGTGTAAATATATATATATATATATATATATATATATATATATATATATATGAAAAAGTATTAGGTATAAAATAAAATACATGATAATTTAATATTAAGTATAAATTCTTTTTTTTTTTTCCTTCGCAGTAAAAATTCAAGTATGCGACAGCGCAAAAACGGAACCTTTATGGCGAGAGAGAAATAGAGAAACCGTTTCCGGGCGACGCCTCTGAGACAGCAGCCTCTTCGCTTTCCCATTTCTCCGACTTGCGAGCCGAGCGATCCCCAATTTTGGTGCCACCATGATCCGTCACGCCGCCACTCGCTTGTTGAACCGATCGGCATCCGCCGCCGTCGCCGGAGGATCGCGACGATTCTCCACTGATCTCGCCTCCGCGCCGTCCGCCGATGAGGCCTTCGTGTCCGCCTGGACGAGGACGGTTCCTAACATTGACCCGCCCAAGACGCCTCTCTCCTTCATGCAACCTCGCCCGCCTACCCCTTCATCTATCCCCTCCAAGCTCAAAATCAACTTCGTTTTGCCCTATGCTTCCGAGTTCTCCAACAAAGAGGTCATTTCTCCATTACTATTGCTTCTTTTTTCTTTTTTTTTTTGCTTAGTATTGATCTTTCATTTCTTTTTTACTGAAAATTTCCTGTGTTTTGCTTCGATTTTATGCTGTAATCTCAACTATCGATGAGTGTGCAGTTTATGGAGTCTCTAGAAATGTATTTTCATAGCTACAACTATCAATGATTGTGAAGTTTATGGAGTCGCATGAAATGTGTATTCATAGCTACAACTATTGATGAGTGTTAAGTTTATGGAGTCGCAATAAATGTGTTTCCATAGCTACAACTATAGATGATTGTGAAGTTTATGGAGTCGCAATAAATGTGTTTTCATAGCTACAAGTATTGATGACTGTGAAGTTTATGTTACTAATAACCACCAGGAGAATACAAAGTGTTAGATTACCCTCCACTAGTTAATTGCTTCAACCCAAACCATGATAAGTATAAGACTTTTGAAAGGTTGGAATTTATATGATACGATTATACGAATGTTTGAGAGCCAATTAATCTGTCTCAACAACTTCAATTTTTTATCAATTTCTTAACACTTAAGTAAGCAACTAAGCATCAAAGCATATGATAAGTAACTGTTTTGGGCCACTTTTGTGTGCTTTCATTTGCATTTCCCTAAAACTTCTGTTTATCTGGATTTAGTCATTGAGAGGTGCTAAACTGATAACAAACCAGTAGGCTTGGATTGATTCGAAAAGCTGAGGCTTGGTGCTTGGATTGGTTCGGCAATTGAACAAGCTAAACCCAAACATAATGTTGCACTTGTTCATAAATGAGCGAAGCCTTTCGATTTTCAAATTAGGATTTTTAAGGGCTCGATGTGTGTTGTATTACAAGTACATACATTATGCCTTGATGGTACTTAGTGCTTAGTGGAGTCATACCCTTCCCCTAGTACTTCCTGTAAAGCTACACAAGAGTCTTAATACATTGTAGAAGTTCCCCAATCCTCTTTCCCTCACTTCAAATATCTCTCTGTCGTCTCCAAGGCTTCTCTTCTAGGTATCCAAGGCTTGAATTTTGTTAATTATGCACTTCTGGAAATTGTAGTTCAATTTAATTTTTATTTTCAAGGTTTTAAAACCATAGGTGGCAATTCATGATTTCATGCTAATTAGCTATACTTGCTCATTTGACATAAAGATGCCAAATGCAAACACTCAACTAAATTTGTCAAACCGAGCCTACACATTTTAGGCTTGATTAATTAATGAGTCAAGCCAAGTTCAGAAATGCTTTGTCCGCTTGTTTACACATCTTTATTCTGAATGTAATGAATAATGATCATCAACATGGAAGATTATGTTGCCAGCAGCTGTCTTATCTAGTTATGTCTTGCAGGTTGACATGGTTATAGTACCAGCAACGACTGGACAGATGGGTATTCTTCCTGGACATGTCGCAACAATTGCTGAGCTAAAGCCTGGTGTTGTTTCTGTGCATGAAGGAAATGATGTGAAGAAATATTTTGTTAGCAGTGGATTTGTGTTTGTCCATTCCAACTCAATTGCTGACATAATGGCTATCGAGGCAGTTCCCGTTGAACAAATTGATCCAAGCGCTGTGCAGAAGGGACTGTCAGAGTTCACACAAAAGCTCAACTCTGCATCTACTGATTTGCAGAAAGCTGAAGCACAAATTGGTGTGGATGTGTTCAGTGCTCTTAATTCTGCTCTTACAGGCTAGGTGTGGCTTTCTCTTCTGCTCGGTTCAATAATTATCTCCCGTTTTGTCTATCTCGACATTCCTCATTAAATCTTCCAATTCCATCCTTAATCTAGTACTTTGATTTTTATATTTTCTATGCTGGATAATGGAATGACAAGTCATTCTTGAAACAATTATGTCACGCCCCTTAGGAAAAACCAGAGTGGCAACTGGCAAATGCTTTTGTGATGAGAATCTCTCTCTGCATCTCTCATTATTTGCAATATTATGATGTTCTTCTTCTTATGTTGCAAGATTTGCATACTTACTCCCCATTCTGAGCCATTTCGCCCAAGAAGTGAAAGTTTTGGCAGATTTTTTGGTTTGATGTTTGTGAATGTCTTATTTCTAATAAATAGACCACTAACAGATCTGTCTGATGAAATGAGATTGCTTTTATGTAGTATTTTCTAGCCATAGCCATTGATTAATATTGATAGTGCAATAATTTTGGGTTAAGGCTTTTTCTTGTCTGCCCACTTTTTTTTTTGGGTGATGAGGGAAACTTGCAGTCACTACCCAATGGTGTGCACAGGGTAAACTCCGTCTTGTGGTCTAGCCAGCAAAGGACCACAAGGAAGTAAATAGGCTTAGGTTGTCCATAGTTGGTCGACTCAAATCAAGAAGACCAATAGATTGCTCCAATTTTACCCACTGAGAGTTAACTTGGAGCTTTATGGTTACCAAACCAACAGTCTAACCAACTTGTTTGATTGCCCAGGACAGCCGCATTTATATATCAGCATGGCTACATTGTGGTGCCATTACTCATTAGATTCATTGCCATAAGCCCATAAAGCAGGATTTGTCATCATCTTACAATGAGATGGCAGAAATTGTGTCATATTGGCATGTACAGATGCATCTTCTGAACATTATTGCAGCATGTATTTGCTTCTTGAATGACACAATAAAATCTCTTCCTCCCCTTCCCCACTGCCCCTCTGTAGGTCACTTTCTCCCTTGGATTGAAATTATCATTGTAGGTTAACCTAACAGCTTGAGACTATTGATAAGTGGGTTGCTAACGCAACTATAAGATCGGATTATCAACTCTTGCGTGTATGTGTCATCTTAAAGAGTAACTCCATTAGTATGTTCTGAATGCTTCATCTTAAAGAGTTCAAGTAAGAGTCAAAAGTTTGCTAGTGCAACTCGAACCAAAGAGATCTTGGACTATGTTGTTTTTGAGTAAGAGTCAGATGTTGCATATGTGACATGTGATTCGGGACGAATTTAAATTAGTCTTAGTAATAAAAATATCGAGTGTTCATATGTGACATGTGATTCGGAACGAATTTAAATTAGTCTTAGTAATAAAAATATCGAATGTTTTATAACACGTGAGAGGATAAAACTTTTCTAAGCATTTTGTATGGCATTCTAATTTCTGAATTACTAAGATTAGGAATTGAAGACAGTGACTTAAGGCCTTAAGGTGGACAAAACTTCCCAATTTATTTGAGGTGTAGGGGACAGCTGGTGATAATAGACATTCTATGATCTTGATCATAAATTCATAATAATAAAGTCCAAAAATGGGATGGTCACCCTTACTACGTAGAAATGGTGTTCACATGCATTTTCTAGGTTTTTTAAACATGCAAACACGTGCACACAAAGAGTCTATTTCAAATTCAAACACAAACGAAAATCCTTTTATGCCCGTGGCAGGAATTATACTTACACCCTGTTATTGGTATAAAGTTTTAAGTGATTTTTTTTTATATAGAAACTAATCTTTTTTTTTTTTGGCATATATATGATATTTGGGTATTCTCTCCATTGCGAGATGAATATGCATTCAATTCATGTTGCGCTCACAAAGCTTGATGACCTTTACTCGAAAAAAATGTTTAACCTATAGCTATTTAATATGGCACATTCTTTATTAAGCATATATGACCTTACAGTTACATTAGCAGTCCACTTACCAACTATCTCAATCTATTTGACTACAAAATTACTTTGAATACTCCATAAATGATTCATATGTTTTCAAATGAAAAACAAATTTTACTTGAATACAATTTTTTATTATTATTATTATTATTATTATTATTATTATTATTATTATTATTGAAGGTCAATAATGGAAGCATACCTAATCATTCTTTTGATGGCTTCTTCAAAGTATACCACCGCACACATCATGATTTCCATTGGGTCAGACAACTATCGGGTGATATTTTAAACCGTTTTTATCGTGAGACCATTTCAAAGATCCTTATTAGTGAAATGAGTTGGATTGTAGATAATTGAAGTGTATAACAATTTCAATCAATCTCATTCCTTGAATCATACATGTAAAATTTGATATTAAAGCACAAGTACTTTGAAGTGTTTAAGAGACTCAAATCCCATCAACTTAAATCATCATTTGGTTAATAAATACTCCATAGATTATTTTTTCAACATTATAGTATATGTTCATCTATAATGCACAAAAAATCAATAACACCTCCGCTGAAACTCAATCTCATGATCTCTCATTTGAAGGGTCATTACATGTTACTCGACCACAAGGTCATTAGCTTACTACATTTAGAAGTGAAGATTATAAAATAAAATCAGGAGAAGAACATAACATTATTTTATGGGTGCTCAATGATTTGACAAAATGAAAGAAAGTGGGGAAAAAATGAGTTGTTTATTGTGTCCTTTCAAAAGGTTAAATCTCAACACCAAGGCCCCACACCTCGACTTAACAAATCATTTGAGAGATGTAAATTACGGTGAATCAATAACTCAGCAAATAGATCAAATATCGGTGTACACAAATATCTATCCATTTTAAACATAATCTTTACATTTTCACTTCTGAAATTCGAATCTTGATTCTTCGCCCAAAATACTGCCTACAATTAATGATGTGTCCTTACTTTTTTTTTTCCTTACTTTAAGTAAAGGAAGTAAAAAAAAAAATAAAACGACATATAATATGACTAATATATGGAGTATAGTTTGGAAACAATTGAGCTGGCATGCTACCGTGCGCCGCTAGATCCAGGCCGTAGATTCCGAGCCTTGTTTGGCGCGATGATGGCATCACATAATTTAATCAAGCGCCACGTATTAATGAGGCGATTCCCGGGCAAGATGACAAGGACGCACGGGGAACGGGCAAAATAATATCGGCTGACCGGTGGGCAGGGGCAATAAGATCCCGGGCAGGAAGACAACGACCTTAAAAATTTAGTGCTGGTGGTCCCAACCGGTGGGTGGGTCCCACCTGCGTCTCATGATTGACTTTCATTGGTTGGAGGGTTGTGAAGTGGGACCCGCCGTTTCGTGTCTTTTATGGGTTGTGGGGCCCCCCGTCTTACGCAGCTCCCATCTGGGAGGGAGAGGAGAGTGTAACGGACAAAAGAGTGCAGGGTGTCTACTCATTTCCATTTTTTGCTTTATTTAAAGTTGGGTCCAAAAGTTTTGTGAATTTCAAAATTTTGCCTCATGATTCTTATTTTATTTGTTTGCTTGTTTGTTTTATTTTTTAAAATTATTTTGATCCAAGGAATTAGAAACTCATTAGAAGAATTGTGTGTTCAACCTACAACAACCGTTGAAAAGATAACGAAATGATATCGATTTTCCTAAACTCCTGATTATTGTAAAAGAGCAATAAACAAAGAAGTTTACGAATCTATTATGTTTTGTATACACTCTCAAGTGTTCTCTTTTACCTCAAACAGATCCCAATGACATTAGTCGTGCTATTCAATTTAGACTTAGAAATAACCTAGAAAGGCAACTTAACGAAAGGATATCAATACACCTAACTTCTTGATCATAGCGAAAAGAGCAAGAAACAAGAAAGTCTATAACTCTGTTATGTTCTCTATACACTCTCAATAGATTCTTGTGTAATTTTATTAGATGCAATATCATAATCTAATAAAGTTATTGAACTTATAATAGATTCCCTATAAAGAGAGGGAGCAAAGTGCAAAAACTGATTCTTTATTAGATGCAATGCACTTTGCCAAACTGCCATAGGCCATAGATTCCAAGCCCAAGGATTCTGGAGAAACTGCCACTGGTTTTTAAATAATATAATTCTGTACCCAAAATGCCCCACACAACTATTACTTGCCCCACCTGTTTTTTAGCTACGGGGCCCACAATACTAAATACTCCGTACTTATATAAATTTTATGGTTAATTTATATTGTAACATATATTATTCTACTCGATTCATTTTATGTGTATGGCCCATTTTATTTTTGATATTAATATGACTTTGTTATAATTATAATATGTTATGATGTTTGAATTCATGAGAGTCACTCCGTGTCACTTAAACTAAAAGATCATTAACTCTTAAAGTCTTAATATTAGTATATAAAATTTATATATATTTATTAATTACATTAAAAATACTACTCCCTCCATCCCATTTTACCTGTCTTACTTTCCTTTTTAATCCATCCCAAAATATTGTCCACTTTCCTAAAATAAACACTACTACCTTTCTATTTTTCCCAAAATACCCTTGAATTTGAAAGTTTTAATACTCCACAATTCTAGAGAAATGTGCCTAGTCAAATCAATCATACCCATTTCTACAAAGCAAACCCAAACATGTTCAGAATTATTTCTCCTTACTTTTCTAGAGAAATGTGCAGAAGTACAATCCCTTTCTTATTTTTAGTAAAGAAAATGTACTCCGTATAAAGATATTGAAAGTCAATTCACATGGCACATGGATAAGTTGAGGGTAAAATGTGAAAACATGCATTCTCCTACTCATTTCCTAAAACTCCGTGCAAAACCAAAGTATGCCACATAAATCGGGACTGAGGGAGTATTAGACACACAAAAAAAAATCAAACTCGAAATTTGATATCTATCTATCATGCATGTTAGAGAAAATTAAATGTTACTTAATGTATTTCTTGTGGAGAATGCAATAGACAATGTGTTCACTTAAAAACTTTTGATAGTTTGATGATTATTTGATGAAACTTGTAATCATGGAGAGCTCTAGCCTGTAGTATAAGTGTAGGTTTCAAACAATGTACTTAAATCAAATTGTAACCACATATGTTATTATATTATTTTTCTCTTATTCAAAAAAAAATATTTTTCTCTACCAATAATCGTACTCAAATCTCAATTCAATTAATAATATAAGCAGATCATATATAGATAGTTTTTTTTTTTTTTTAACAATTTTTTGGGTGGAAATGAAACTTGCCACCATTACGATAAATAATGCTAATGTATAATAGCATGTAAATCACCTAGAAGGAATAAATCGCGTTGAAAAGACTTTGTACCACATACTCGACATAAAGGACGTTGGCAAACCAATACAGACTATTGCACTAGATAAATAATGCTCATGTATGTATGTAAACCACACAAAAAGGTTAAATACTTAAATCGCATTAAAAATAATTTGTACGATAGACTCGACATAAAGGACGTTTGAGTACAATTACTATAGAGAAAATAATATAATAAGAGTTAATTTCAATTTTGGTCATAGGTGTCAGTCTCAAAAATTTTGTTGACGGATAACAAAAAATAATCATGTCACAATAATACTAAGACCAAATGTAAATGTTATGATAAAAAGGGATTAAATGTGGACTGCAACCTATAATCTAAGATCAAAAATAAAATTAACTCTTATTATATTATTTTCTCTACCGTTATTGTACTCAAATGTTGGTATATAATAGTCTCTAATCAACACATAAAAAATAAATTGTGCTAAAAATCGTAAAATTGTGTTACAAATTTATCCGAAAAATGTTAACAAAATCAAATTCTTACGAGATAAAAAACTTCTAGTAATAGGTTGTCCCAAAATTTATAGTCCTATATACAAAGTAGGGCAAAAAGTTATTCTAGAAACTGACACTGGTAAACATATGATTTGTCTGTTGGCTGTACAGTTGTGCTAGCTTGTGTTAATTAAAATACTTAAAACAATAAACCAATCAACTTATAATTGACAATCTCCCTATATATAAAGTTGTTGAATCCTTCTCTGCCCACTGGCATCTTCTCAAAATCTCCATTTTTTTTTCTCAGCTCCTCCAATTCATCTTCTCTCTCTCTCTCCATCTGCAAAAATCCTTTCTCAGACAGAAAAGAAAAAAAGAAGAAAATGGAGTCAAGAACAGCTTTGTATTATACTGGGTGTGAAGAACACCAGTACCAACCCCATTTTCTTGATGCTTGCTTCCTTTGCCAGAGATCTTTGGGTCCTAACAGTGACATCTTCATGTACAGGTTAGCTTCCCCATTTGCATGTGTATATCAGTATATCTATATGTATAATACTCTCTATCTCTATAAATGTTTAACATTTGTGTGAGATCGTCTTACGGGTTTCCATTCGTGAGACGGGTCTAATCTTTGATTAATGGGTCAAATTTTTTTATTAATGGATCGAGTTTTTGACATCATTAATCAAAGATTTCACCTTTTACCTTTTTCACAGATTTAAACATGTGAGACGATCTCACACAAATTTTTGCCATGTGAAAAAGTGTGTTTTATGGTTCCAGACGAGAAACTCGCAACTACTATTGCATAGCCTATAGTGGGTAAAACTCGTCTTGTAACGTTAATTGGTAAAAATCACAAAGAGAAAATAAGCCTAGGCTATCATAGTTGACAGACCGTTTTCGCTGAGAGCCGAATTTATAAAGTTGTGGTTATTAAGTTAATTGTCTGAGCCGAGGAATTTGGTTGTGATGGGGTTTTGTTGTGTGGATTTGCAGAGGGAATACACCATTTTGCAGCCAAGAATGCAGGCAAGAACAGATAGAGATGGATGAGGCTAATGAGCAGAGACAAAAGCTTTCATCTTCATCTTCTTCTTCTTCTTCCTCTTCCAAGAGATCATCAAAAACACAAAGACAGACAGCAACCCAGGAATCCACAACCAAGGAAACTGACACCAAGAAAGCTGTAAGAACAGGCACAGTGGCTGTGGCTTAATTAATCACACTCCAGAGCTCAAAAGTATAAATTATCTGTAAATAATACTGGTGGATATCAGATGGAGAGATTGAGAGAGAGAAAGATCCACCAGACAATTTTGAATCTTTTTTTTTCCTGGGTATTTATGTTGCTGAGATCTATGTTTATACATAAATTGAGCTCCCAAGAAATGGGGTGTTCTTGCCGCCTTGGAATTTGCAGTCTTTAATGATGTTTGTTTACAATATATGCAAATCTGAGGCTGATGAACAGTGTTCACAGTTACATCTTTCTGATGAGAGAAAAAAGTTAGAAAGAGAAACAGTTGATCTGATGAGAGATTCATATGAGTTGCTAGAACAGTAGAACATATCCGGATTGGATTCTCTGCAGTTATCAGATTCAATCACCACATCAAAGATACAATCAACTGTTCATAGAGTAATAAGCACGCAAACTAATTATATAATGTTGATGGGTTTATCATATACAATAGTTGATGTTATGTGATACTGTGTCAGGTTTAAAAATGTTATATTACAGATTCGTTTTGCGATGTTACACAAGTTTTTGTGATCGTAAAAAAAGATTATCATCTGTAGGATAACACTCTAATCATGCTGAATATGCTTCAATGGTTTATATTGGTCGGTTCTTCAAAATACTAGTATATTAGTATTATGAATAGGTCAATTTTGTACCTCCCCTAATTAGTATGAATTGATTATTATATTTTAGAACATCCTCATTAGGTATGGATTTTGAAGGGTTTTTGTCATATTACAAGAAAAAAAAAAAGGAGAGAAAACAAAAGCTAATAAAAAAAGTTTTTATGCGTTCAGGCCGCCCTCTAGGCGCGCATGTTGTGCTGCATGCACGAAAATCACATGTTTAGTCTAAAAATCACACATTCTGTAAAGATTTGCCACATTCTTTCTTTTTCTCTCGCTTTGACATAAGATTTCAAGTTTCAAAAATCTCTCTAAAAATTTTAATGTGAATGCTCTTAATAATTGCTAGTAAAATAAAATTTGAATTTATTAATCAATTGAGTTAGGTCTGAGATGAAGATGATTCACTTGAAGGGACTTTATGGTTAATTAAGTTAGAATCTTCCACATAACAGTGCTGTCAAGCTGAAAGTGAGGGGATTAAAGATAAGAGTAGCTGAGTCACACCTCATCAAACAATGGCATCATTTGATGGGACACCACTTTTCTGATATAGAAAAGTTACAAATTTTTAAAAAGACTTTTAGCAAGGTCATCAAGAAAGCATTTAAAGATGATGCAATTCTAGAAAAGTTAAATGAAAAATTAGTTTGATAACTACAAAGTTTTAAATTTAACTCTTTGTAAGAGTTGTATATTGACTTTATTGATTTGATTTAATTTCTTATTATGATATTTTGTTGACTAAAATCATAAGATGAGTTTTATTGATGCATAAATTTGATAGCAATTATATGTTTTGTCTTTTTTTAAATCAAAGAAAGAGTTAAAAGAAAAGGTGTTTGATAGAACTGTGCCATAAGCAAATGCCAAATCAGCAACAGGTAAAAGCAGGTGGAGACAATTCAATCAAGAGCTGTCCATGGTACTGTAGTGAAATGGATTCATTTTCAAGCCTGCAAAGATGAATCAATTAAGCAAAAAGGACATGAAAGCTTTAATATAATACAAAGCAGACAGTGAAACAATGGGCCTATATATGTGTGACCATTTCAATCCAACTTGCTTGGTCTTCCATGGTTTTGATTGATGCTACAGAACTGTAAAAACAAGGAAGTAAATATATTCCACGACATTACTCTAGTGAATAAGAAGCTTCACTTAAGACTTACTTTCAACAGCAAGGTGGAGTTTCGATTTTTGCCACGAATATATGGGGTTCAGGTTTGAGTTGGGCTCCTTGTGTGCAAAATCTCACAACGAATATACTCCGGAAAAGTCGGGAAGTGAATATTATATTAGAAGTTGACAAAAACTCATATATAAGCTCTCTAAGCCAATTTAACATAGTTGCAGACAAGTGGAAACCTTTATGTACTTCCTAACCATGTTTCTAATCTACACATATACTGCACAAATAAACAAATATCAAATTATGCAGAAGAAAACAGCATTTTTTTCAAGTAACTTTGGCCCTCTGCATGATCATAAACCCTTTTCTGCTAAGCCCACCAACGCGTTCGCTTAGTTTTGCCAAGTGCGCCATCCGCCTTTTTTCTGATTCTGTAGGCCCATTCTGCTCGGGCTCTTGCTCATCGTCGGCTGAATCTTCTGCAGCAGACTGGAAATGCTCGAACGAGGGGCTGTTTTCGCAGCAACTCTGAATGATCTGCTGCAGAGTTTCAACTACTTGGCTCATTTTTGGTCGTGCCTTTGGACTCTTTGACAGACAACTATCTGCTAACTTTGCAATCCTCCTAGCTGCACTTTCTGAGTACTGGTTTTCCAGTCTTGGATCCATTATCATGCTGAATTTTCGACTTTCTGCAGGGTAATGCTTAATCCAGCTCAGAAGTTTCTGTTCTGAGCTCGGTCTGCTTCTCTCGATTGATCTTCTTCCGGTTAGGATCTCGTATAGGACAACGCCAAAGCTCCATACGTCGCTCTTGGCTGTGAGATGGCCAGTTTCAATGTAGTCCGGGGCTGCATATCCATACGTTCCTACAGCCTATTCACACAAAACGAATTCTTTGGTCACTCGTTGTAGAAGCTATTTCGCTATTTTTATCACGAGTAAATTTTACTCCCTGATGTGACAGACACTGATAAGCTACATTTTTCATGTGGGTCCCAATTCAAATGTCTACATCAAAATTGTGAAACTGGGAGTATAAAATGAGAGTACACATAGTATTTTCCTTTTATCACTGGGAAACTAACAAGACATTGCTAAAAGTGTGAAACAATGCTAAACATCCTAAAGCACAACTAGAAATGATTCTTGTTTTTGTTTTTTTTTTTCGTTTACTGTTCCATCCACATCAAATTCCTCCTTTTACTGATTCATTGAACAGTTTTTATATGTCGAAAAGCAAATCTTTTACTAATAAGTGTCGGGTTTTATGAAGGTTCGTAGCTTACTGCTGTGGAGACATGAGTGTGAAGACCTGTTGGGCCCTCCCTTGCAAGGCCAAAGTCTGAGAGCTTTGGCTTGAAATCGTTATCTAACAACACGTTTGAAGACTTGAAATCTCGATATATAACCTGTACCATTGAGGTAGGACAAGATTAGCCCATTCATATGCACACAATGGAAGCGCTTTAATATAAAGCTTCTAAGAGACATGGACGACAAACCTGAACTTCCAATTCTTCGTGCAAATAAGCCAATCCCCGAGCTGCTCCAAGCACTATTTGCAGTCTTCTTTGCCAGGTAAGAGCGGGATAAGCCTTGCTGAAAAGATGGTCTTCAAGACTTTTGTTCTGCATAAATTCATAGACGAGTAGTCGCTGTATGCCCCTCTCCCCATCAACACCACAATATCCAATTAGTTTGACAAGATTCGGGTGCTCCACAACCCCGAGAAATTGCACTTCTGCTACCCATTGTTTATGGCCCTGCAGTGGAAATAGCGGATATAGCTAAGCAATCTATTCAACGCAAATTTCCTAGTAAGATGCTTGTCTATAATAGAGCCTGGAGATCCTATATAATAAGCAAAGTTTCTAAATGCAGAATTTCATTAGACTGATACCAACCAAGCTCATAAAACAAATTCAGAAGGTTAGAAAAATTTCACGACTTTATGGGGTAAAGACAACAGATTTTAGTGTTTCAAGTTTCAAGTATAAACTTGCAAGAAAAAATATATGGTTTTGAATATCAACCACATCGAATGTCAGTCACTACCTGAGGGTGTGCATTGAGTAAACCCTGCTTTATGACCCTAAGTCGTCAAAGGACCACAAGGAGGTAAACCAGCTTAGGTTGCCAATGGCTAACCGACTCAAACCAATAAGGCCAATAGGCCACTCCCATTGGGTGTCGAACTTGTAACCTTACAGTTACCAAGTTAACAGACCAACTTGGTTGGGGTTGCCCCAAGAGATATCTATGTTGGCAGAATAAATTATTGTTGTTCTATAACCAAGCCACTAAACAAGCATAATATCATTTTTATGGAATTATTAATCATGTTGAAAGCACAGATTATGCAACCTTAAAATAATCCAAAAGCAACCACAATGACATCAAACAGAACAACAATAGTAATTATAACAATTCTCGCAATAAACATCAGACAAAACTGGATACCATGCATCACTATACAACTAAAAATCTATGTCAGTGTCATAATCTAAGGTTGAGCCAATGTCACTCAACTGAGCTGTATGCACATGGTCAAACCACATTAAAAGACTGAATCCAATAAATTAGCTAGTCTAACCCATGACCTTATAAACGCATATTTCTTTTAACAATCAGAAAGCATAAGCAAAAGGGCATGGAGGTTATACCTGATAACCATCTCTATTGAGTTTCTTAATAGCAACCACAACAGGTTCACCATTTCCATCAACAGGCTTAATTTTACCCTTGTAAACGCACCCAAACCCGCCTTCACCAATCTTCAACAACCTGCTGAAATTATTGGTTCCCTGTCTAAGCTCACTGAAAGAGAACACTCTCAGGTTCTGAGCTTTCCCTTCATACACCTCAGAGAAACTGAGGTGGGATGAGGCTGAACATGAAGATATTGCAGCCCTCTCAGATCCTGAAACATCTGATTTACTCTCCTCTTTCAACACTGGTGCAGATCTTTGCCCCCTACCTTTGCCCTTTTCCTTGAAGTAAAACAAACAACTCATTTTACTTGTATTTTTTTTTTTTTGGGCTTTTTGCCCTCTTTCTCTCCAGATTCTACAAATCTATCAAGACTCAATTTCTAGCTCCCAAAACAACTAATTCTACTTTGTTGCCTTTTTGCCTTCTTTTCCCTCTTTTTCTCTCCAGAATCAACAAAAGCTATCAAGATTCAATTTCTAGCCCCCAAAACTACTCATTTTACTTGCTTTTGTTGCCCTCTTTTTCTCTCCAGATTCTACAAAAAGCTATAAACATTCAATTTCTAGCTCCCAAAACACTCATTTTACTTGTTTTTTTGCCTGTTGCCCTCTTTTTCTCTACAGATTCAACAAAACATATCAAGCTTAAATTCCTAGCTCCCAAAACAACTCATTTTACTTCCTTTTTTTTTTTTTGCCCTCTTTTTTCTCTCCAGATTCTACAAAAGCTATCAAGATTCAATTTTTCAGCTCCCAAAACTGACTTTTCCTCTGACACAAAACAAATGATTAACAATACAGATAAACAACTACTATCAGGACAGCAAATTTAGCTCTAAAACAGATACAAAAAAGAAAGCAGAAATGGGGAGATTCAAGAAGAGTGAAGGTGATCCAGGCCAATAAACATCCTTGGAAATTCAAGAAAGAGAGAGAAATTAAATGTAAGCAAATGTAATCATGACTCAACAAGCAAGTTTTTACTTCTATTGCGTATATACGCGTCTTGCTTGGTTTTGTTCAACTGCTTGGACTCCTTAGCCAAGAAAGACACCAGATTTTCAAAGCAGCAGACAAATAGAGATAGCTTGTGAAACTTTCTTGTAATAAAATATGTATATACACGCATGCTTAGAACTATAGAAGAGTGCTTGTCAATCTTTTCTTCTGTATCCTGGGAAAAGACCTATGAATCTTTCTTTGATTTGGGTATGAGGTTGACTGCTCTAAGCTGTCTCTCCCTCTTCTGTCCATTTCAGGGAAGGTGGCTAATAAATATACTCCTATCTATTTGTGTGTTCTTTGACTTCATCTAAGGTCTAAAGGGTCCTACGTTTTTAAGGTCAATACTGAATAGCAACAATAAACCGGCAATTTAGGGACTCCAGCTACCACCTAGTACGACCATGTGGCTAAAGTCGGTGGCAATGATATGTCTTGACTCTTGAGCAGCATCTTCCAACTAAAAATTAGGTTTCTATTTTATTATAATTAGGGATGGCAATGGGGCGGGACGCTCCCCGTCCCCGTCCCTGAAACCTCGATTCCATCTCCGTCCTCGTCCCATTCCCAGCGGAGAATTGAAAATAGTCTCCATTTTCGTTCCGTGGGGAATTAGGTGGGGACGGGAAATCTCCTTTTCCCGGTCAATTTTTAGTCAAAATTTCAAATTAGTGTAATTTTAATTTTAAAAATTAAGATTTTAATTTTAAAAAATTAATATATATATATATATATTAACGTTACTGTACAGTGGGTTATACCACTGTACTGTTTATATATATATATTTATTTATTTTTTATTATTAATTATAATAATTATTCGGGGACGGGGAGGGGTCCTCCCCATCCCCGTCCCCGTCCCCGACGGGGAATTATATCCATTCCCTGTCTCCGTTCCCCAAAAATTTTTCCCATCCCCGTCTTCGTCGGGGCGGGGATCGGGAATTCCCGTCGGGGACGGGACAAATTGCCATCCCTAATTATAATAGGATAAAACTCCCACCATGACTGTAGATCGAAGACAAAAAAAAAAAAAAAAAAACCGTAACTCATGTATTTTTGAATGAATCGAAATATGTTGTGTAAATAAGAAGTATAAAATGGAGTCAATAGAGAGAGTAGTATGCACTATTATTCTTTATTTTTAGTTTAAAATTGTCATCTTTGTTAGGAAAAAATCCTGATTAACATTGGGAATTGTGTGAAACCAATGCAAGATGGCAATATTTCGTGTTTCTAGAGGCAAGTGGAGAATGATCATTTGTCACAAGTAATACTTCATACATTTTTTTGGGTGCTTGATCAGTCAAAATATATATTTTTTTTAATGTGAAAAATATCTATTTTAAAGTTTCCACAATACTCATTTTGTGTATAGTCGTCAAAATAGACTAATAGGATGAAGCCAATTATTTAGCGGGTGGGCTATAAAGTCCGTCAATTTCACAAGTCATAAAATTAAGAGCCCCACCTTACCCTTTTTGCAAGGCAAGAAGTCCAGCTCAACGGGTTAAATCTATTTCGATAGTTCTTGATCTACTATAAGTCCCTCCAAACTAATGATGCTCTCAATTTTATTTTAAAGAAGTTCAGACTTTATATTTGAAACTTTTAAAAATTTAAAATTGAAAATCAAACTAAAATTAATTTGATTAACCAATTAATTGAAATAAATTTTGATTTGATTATTAATTAATTAACAAAATCAATATAAAAATTAAAAATAAAAAGAACACCTCTAATTTTTGGAGATTAGTTTAGTACTCCGTAGTATTTAATTTTTTTTTTTAAAAGCATTTTTGGGCCAATATTCGGAAAATAGAAGAAGCATTTACTTGGGTTAAATGGGCCGTTGGGCCAAAGTAAATGATCCAATATTGGCCTATATAATCCCCAAAAGCGTTAATCGGCGAAATCTAGGGTTTTACACTTTCATTACAGCCGCGTCATCTTCATCCCCAACCCACAGGCAGCAGCAGTCTCTGCATTGCTCAATCAAGATGGTACTTCATTTTCTGTAATTATTCATTTGCGTTATTATTTTTCTGGATTTTAATACTCCGTATATGTGCTAATTGTATGCATTTTTTTAATCTATATGCAATATCCTTATCAATATGATCTGATTTGAGTGATTGTTATAGCTGGTGGTTATCTTCAATAAGAAATGATAATCTCTGAATTTCTCTCTTTTATTTGTTGAAGCAGAGAGGTGTTATTTCATATAATTATTTTTAAAAAAATCGTGTTAGCGTTGTCGTGCATTATTAAATAATTAGGTATTCACAGTCGAATATAGACCTCTATGTAAAATGTAATTGAATATAAGTGAGATTATATTTGTGTTTGAAAAGAAACAGAAATGCTGAAGTTGCACAAGTACTGAACCATGGCTTATTGGTTGTTGAACTAAGAAGGTTTTAAATTTCAGTTATATACACATTGGTTGCAATAGAATAATTCCCTCAGTTTTGTTTTGTTTTTTCCAAGGCTGTAGTTTTGATATGTGGGTTAAATTTAAGCTTCTGTGTCAGTTTCTAGCTAAGAAAAAAGGTTTATGCTTTTATGTTATTGTCTTAGTTTTTCCATTAGGCCGTTTATTGTTGCTGCATTATGAAATCCTCTGCTTACTTGTCTTGGTTCACATTCTTGTTGACTTGAATTTTGTTGATTTATTCAGACCAAGAGAACCAAGAAGGCTGGTATCGTAGGAAAGTATGGTAAGCAGATTCTCATGTAGATCAAGATTGTATTCATGTATTGTAACATTGTTATGCAAGTAGAAATGGATGTTGGAGACTGAGTATTTTCTTCAGAGCTTCACTTTGAAAATATTTCTAATGCAAATAGTTTCATTTGTTTCTGACTAGTTAGTCAGTAGTAGTTCATGTTTGGTAAATGTGTGAACTCATAGTTCTATGCTTAGGGGTGCTATGTGCTTACCAAGTCACATATCTACCAAAATGCCAGGTACTCGTTATGGTGCGAGTTTGAGAAAACAAATTAAGAAAATGGAGGTTAGTCAGCACAGCAAGTACTTCTGTGAGTTCTGTGGAAAGGTTAGTTCTTTTTGTCATTTTGATTGTTATTTCATGTCCTGATATGCCTAGGATTGGTTGTATAATAAAATTCTACCTTTGCAGTATGCCGTGAAGAGGAAGGCTGTTGGTATTTGGGGATGCAAAGATTGTGGGAAAGTGAAAGCTGGTGGTGCATACACACTGAAGTAATTTCTCTTCTGATTCTCTGTTTTTTTTAAAATATATTTATTTATTGTCAAAGTAATAATCCGGGGTTTCCCTTGTTTTTGCAGCACTGCTAGTGCTGTGACTGTTAGGAGCACCATCCGAAGGCTCCGAGAGCAGACTGAGAGCTAGAATCATTTCATTTAGATGGAAGTCAAGCGTGAGGCTTTTGTATTACGTTTTCTTTGGATCTGTGACTTTGCAATTAGAAGCAATTTTTATGTTAGCTGAAAGTCTTTGATATGTTTGAATCAACTTAATATTATGGAGTATTTATGATCTCTCACTTGATTCTAGACTTCTTCATTACATTTCTTTGTTCTGGTTCCTAATGTTCTTTTGCTGATGATGTCTGCAATGGATTTAGTTCCTGCAATTCATATTTGCTTTAGGGAAAGTGTACTGTCACAGGTAGCATTGTGTCAATTTGCAGCACTTCCATTTTTTACTCCTAACTTTTACTTCTACACAAAATCTTGACGTAGACAATTGTATTGGGACCACATGGAAAAAGTAGCTTAATAGTGTCCGCCACATCAGGAAATAAGATTTGTGATTCTATGTAGTAGAATTCCAATTTGGGTTAGGTATTGTGCCAATTTGATTCTATGTAGTAGAATTCCAATTTGGGTTAGGTATACAGAGTATTGTGAGGACAATGACACTTAGTCATTTGCACTCTTTTTCACACACTACAATACGGTAATGTTTATATGCATTAAATTTTATTTTTAATGAATATTATTAAACATGATGCACTGATTGATGACGTTACAACGCATTAAATTTTATTTTTAATGAATATTATTAAACATGATGCATTGATTGATGACGTTACAACAAAAACAGGGCACAAGAGACAAAATGTCATGTTGTATTATTAGGTTGTGGCATAACAGGAAAAGATTTCTTGCACCAACTTCATTTAATTTCTCACTAGTCATTAATATACATACAGGCTGGCTGGATAACATTTTTCCTCGGTCGCCAGCTCTCCCTTTATACAGCTACCAAAAATTTACAAGTGACCAAAACTAGCAACTCAATCAGCAGCAGCTCGTATGGTCATTTTGCACTTATACTATACTACTATACACTAATACCACTTGAAGTCTGTAAGTTCCACAGACTTAAAACTCAGTCTCCAGCACTCAAAAGGTTATGTACACTTTAACCATGGAAGTCGTTACATGACAGGAATAGGGAGCTCATCGCTGTTTCTGCGGTGATGCATTTCTTTCTGCACCGCTTTCACTGCTGCTACTCTTGCCGCATTAGCTGCCTTGTTTGCTGCTGCTACTGTCCTGTTCACTCTTTCGTCAACCTTCGCCACATTGTAGGCTTTCTCGGCTGCCTGTCGTGCTTCCTGAGAGATGAAAAGCCATTTTAACATTCAACACACTACTTTTTTCTTTCCCCAATTTAACTGCCCACTGCCCTCCTTTGTCTATTCTCAAACGTATTATTAAACACGAGAGGGTTGTAGTCTTGTAGAAGGTTACAGACTCAATCCCGATTTCCATAGGATACCCAACAAGAAGAAGAATAAGAACAAATAATGAAGAAAGTTCAAGTCATGGATAGTTCAACATGCCAATTCTTCATGGAATGGATATAGGGTCAGAATTAGCATGCATGCATTGTAAGTATGTGACCCTCAAGATAAAACTGTCCTAAAACCTATGGTGTAAGTAAATTATTGATGAGGGCCCAAATTAATACACCTAACCAGAACAGTGGTTGCTAAAGCCACAATTTATCATGTAACATTCATAGTAAAACATTAAGCATTGATAACAAAAAAATAATGAATTTAGATGAGAAGCCAAGATAGGTCAATCACAATAAGCATTCTCCAACTAAAAATAACTAACCTGGACGGCATTAAGCACTTTTGAGTGGTAAACAGCCACGGGAGATCCAGGATAGGGCACACTCTGTGTGCTTGGAATGTCAAGAATGCCATTATGCCAGTGACCCGACTGGGTTTCTCCATTCCTAAAAGTATATGTCCCCAATCCTTGCCTTCTTCCCTCGTGCCAAGCGCCTTCAAAACGATGCCCATTGGCGAAATGGTACACTCCGAATCCATGCATCTTATCAGCAAAATATTCTCCAGCATAAGTGTCAGAATTCCTAACACACGAGACACTAATAAATCAGCAGGGATCAAAACACTATTGATTGGAAAAACAATTACGCCTTCAACATAGATATTTCCTAAATGAAATTCATTCCAAGAACTCCAAATTAAGAAAGCATGCTTATTAAGACACTGCAACTATCATATTTCCTACAAGAACTCCAAATTAAGAAAGCATGCTTATTAAGACACTGCAACTATCTTAGGCTCAAAAAAAAAAGACACTGCAACTATCAAATGAAGTTCACTATCTTCAGACTCCAGTATATGAATATATGAATGTCCAACAACAACAAAAGATGAAGATTCTTAAACATGCCTGAAATGGTAGTGGCCAAGGCCATGCTTGACACCCCACTTGAATTCGCCAACATATCGGCTACCATCCTCACAGGTATGCACCCCACAGCCATGGCCCTGGCCATTTGACCATTCTCCAGCATAAACATCACCAGTATAAAACCGATAAACGCCAAAGCCATGCCTAAGTCCCTGCCTATATTGGCCCCTGTATTGACTTCCCCTTGCCCATGTCTCCACTCCATGCCCATCATACTTCCCATCAACCCAATCCCCTTCAAATCTTCCACTCATGTAATAATAGTACACTCCACTCCCATTACATTTCCCCTTATGAAACTCACCCTCATACACATCCCCATTGCTATATGCCTGCACCCAACACCCAGAACTCACTTTCTTGTCATACTTTGGCCAAGAACCGATTGACCAGGACACAGGCAAAGGCCTCTTGGAGACATGGCTGGATAGAGGGAGTTTGATTGGGAAAGACCTGGCAAGGAACAAACGGATAGAGGGCAGCCTGGGGAGCGCCAAATGCAGGGAGAACAAAAGCGCTGCTGAGAAGGCAAATGCGGAGAGGAAATCAAGAAAGATGGAGTTAGTGGGGTGGGAAACCAGGAAATAGAAGAAAGGCAAGGAGAGGAGGATGATGAGGCGGAGGTGAATCCGGACGACGCGGCGGAGGTGGTGGAGCTGGTGGTAGAAGTGGGAATGGCCCAAAACCCTAAACGGGTACGGGCCATTCGCGGAGGGCGGGGCGGAATAAAACGGGTATTTATGCAGAGAATTGCTCAGAGTGGGGGATTTAGTCATCGAATTGATGGAAGAATTGGAGGAATTATTCCCCGGAAGGATCCTCTTGTGAGCGGTGGTCTTCCCGCCGGCGGCCACCGCGGCCGGCGAGGTGGAGGCGGACGCAATCGGGCGATTGCCGTCGTTGATAATGATCTGGAGAGTCGCATTATCATTACTACTATTATTATTATTACTATTATTATTATTATTATAATTCCCAGAATTAGAAGAACCGAAGATCAAAGCATGATGATCGAGGCGGCAAATTTGTGAGTGCTTCTGGTGAAGCGAGGAAGACGGAGAAAGCAGAACCGGATTGAAATCGGAAGAGACGCCGCTGCTTTCTTTCCCGATCTGAACTTCAGACTTCTTCTGATGCATTACCTATACACAATCACTCTCTCTTCACTTCATCTCTCTCTCTCTCTCTCTCTAGTATCTCTGCAAACCAATCTCCGGAGAAAAGTGAATTTCCGGTGAGAATTTCATCACTTTCTAGAATTGACGGTTGTGAATTTGCGGTTGACTTTCTCTCTCTCTCTCTCTCTCTCTCTATGATATACCGGTATATATATAGATATAGATATCGATATGTGTGTGTATGTATGTATGAAATGTGGTGAATGATGGGGGAGAAAGCGGGCGGAGCGGCCGCAGTGCAAAGTGGCGACCGGCCACTAGACAATAGCGGGATAACCAATAAAATAATTATTAATCCTGTAAATTCTTTTGCCCTCTTAATTTCACTTATCTACCATAATGCCACTGCTACTTGAAATATCAAATATGGATTTTTTCTGTTATTTGTCTTATGGATAATTATCATTTTTAATTGAAATGATAAGATTTTGTTTGGTTTTGGTCTTGCTTTCATTGTATTCATTGACATTTCTATTGTTGATCATGTTCTATACTTGTAATGAAATTCATATATGGGTTACATCAATATAATTTGGGTCATAAAAATAAATCAAAGACTAACTCATAATAGTAATTATGATCCAAATTATTTTAACTCAACCTGTCTCGCACATTAAAACACGTGAGACGCTCTCACATAATTTTAAGATTGAATAATTGGGATTCTAATCTTCTAGATCCCTTCCAAGGGAGATAAATTCCCATCAATATGAGAATTTAGATGGAGCAACTCATGTAAGTTATTTGTTGTTATCTTCTTTTGTATTCAAAAAATATATTTTTTGTCCAGTTTAATAACATAGTTGATTTATCAATCAATTTTAACTTGTTTGACAATTATTAACTGTTTGAATTAGTTAAACAACCAATATGAATTTTTTATTACTTAACTTTTTGTAATAGATTATTATTTCAAAATGCTAAATTCAAAAAATTGCTCAAAGCAACTCTTTTATTAGCTTTTCAAACAAATCATTTTGCGTGTAATCAACAATCAACTAACATCTAATTTACCAAAACTCACTAACCCAATTAACTAACAACTATTTACCAAACACCACATTTATCAATTTTCCATTATACTAAGTGATAAACATTGTTTTTTGTCCGTTCTGGCCGCCATGAGGAAATATATTCAATAACTAATATTCTAATGAGATGCCTCAATTTAAAAATAATAATAATTAAAATGATAATTCAATAGCTGCAACTCTCCAATCTGATATTGATTTAAAGACCAATTACATTTTCTCTCAATTATACTCTACTAAATATTTTAGTCTATAATTTTTTACTATTATAATATTACCCATAACTTTTATTTTTAAAAAAATTATAATTCTAATCTCTAAAGCGACAAATTCATTAAATTACATTAGAATTTTTTTAGTACATACGTTTGATAAGTTTGAAATTTTGAATCTCAACCACTCCTACCTTGGGAAAAAAAAAAAAAGTAAATTGCAAGATGTACATTATAAGTTCTTGGTACATTATTAAGTTCAAAAGTTCTATTGCTCCAAGAACTAAAATTGAACTCTCTTTTTTTCAAAAGTTAAGAATGTATAACAAAAAGTTAGACTAAAACGACAGGTTAAGAAATGAACTAAAAAACACACTTTCCCATGATTTAATAAAAGAAAATAAATAAGCAGGATTTATAAATATCAATTTGGGATGAGGAGTCTATAGCTCAGAAGGATGAGGTGTCTCTAAAAGTAAATAATAAAAGCACTTTACACATGACACAGCAGTGAAAAGGAATGAGGGGCAAAGTGGAGGTAGCTGCAGTATCAGCTTCAGAGAGAGAAAGAGAAAAAGCAAAAGCAATGATAGATACAACTCATAAGCACACAAAATTCTATATTCTTGTAAGTTCAAAGGGAAGAGTGCATCATAACTAAACACAACCAACAACAATAATAATGCAAGTATTGAAATAAAACAGAAGGGTTTGGTTTCACAGTAGGGCCTAAGCTTTGTCAGCATTATGGAATTCTGCAAATATCAGAATCTAGAGAGTTTGTTTATAATAATAAATAAAAAATTAAAAAAAAAAATTTTAAAAAGGTCCATATCATATGTTTGGTCACCAAACATTCAACTAGGAAAATAACAACAGGTCTGACCATGTACAATTGGGTTAAAGTGCTATAAAAAGACTGGAATTGGGGCATTACCTTCACCATTAAATGAAACTTGTAATACTTGGGGTGGGGGGGGGAAGAAATTAAAGTATAAACATATAAGTACAAAGTAGGTTACTGATGACAATTATCAACCAGGATAGAGAAATGCGCGCCTAAATTCACAGTGCAGACTAAGGCACGAGTTTAGCTTGAAGGACTGGGTATAGGTGCTTTCTGTTTTATCAACAAAGCAGTTCCTGGATATCAAAGACAGCTTTGCTTTACCTGGCTGCTAACTACTTGCACATCATGGGAGCCAGATCGGGAGTTCTCTTGGAAGAAATATGATTATCCCAAACAATGCCACCACTTATCTTCATGGCTTGTGGAGTTTGAAGCCGAATACTTTTGGGATATAGCTCTGACTTGGTTTTTGTGGCTTGAGGTGTCCATAAGTCATCAAAAAGAGGTGAGAAAATGTGGTCCCAAAATAAGCTCCATCAATATCTTGGCAAGTGAAGGAAATCAAATCCAGGGGATAAAAAAATTAACAATGGAAAGGGGTGAAGTAGCATGAATCAGGTCATACCAATCTAAAAAACGAAGCAGAGGCACAAAAAAAAATTAATAATAATAATAACAACAATAACAATAAACATGAAAAGCCAGTGCATCAAAAGGATACTTCCTTGGTACTTGGATCTTGGATAGTAGATATCTTCGCATCTTGAGCAGTATATTTTAACAGTACTTGAGCGAGGAATATCTGACTGCCCAACAGGAAGGCAAGGCTGTCCGCAGCAATAAACTCGTGGGCACCTCCCAAAATCATAGTTTTTGTACTTGTCTAACTGTAAAAGGGTTGAATGACAAATTACAAAAGCTAAGCAAATGAATTACCAAAGTACTATTGAAATCCAGACAATGCATTAATCATGAACAGCACACTACCATTGCACCCAAGCCCTTGGTTGTCAGAATATATCTCACATGAATCAGGCCGTACAACATTTCTGCCGCTGACTCAACAAGTTCATTCTGCTCTTCAGTGAATATATCACCTATGCACATACATAATAGGGAGACAATAATGACTCAGAACTTTTATCTAACTACTAAATTCTTGGGGACCTTCCCTACTTGTCCATTTGAGCTCAAAGTGAACAAAAATTCAATGAAACAAGAACATAAGAATAACAAGAATGAAAAAATCCTCCAGATCATATACAATCATTTTACATAAAAGAATCCAGATTTACCATGTAAATTTAAGAAAATTAGATGTCGCATTGCAGACCAGAATACTGACTACCTAGGGTCACCACAAGGTTCCTTTTATCCTTGCATACTATACTAGAGGAACAACCTATTGTAGGTTATTTCTTATACTTACTCAACATTGAGTCTAACATTTTTAACCTATTTTCCCTAGGTCGTTGGTTCAATACCAAAGAAATAATTTCTCCTCTACTCTCTTTCCATCTGACATTCTGATGTATACTACATTGCATATAAATCCCAAGCTCAGAATTGTATCCCTCAATCAATACAAGAGAAATCCAATTGGAATATGGGATCTCTCATTGGCTATATATTTTACCAAGTTGCATATCAATCCTATGCTCAGAATTGTATCCCTCAATCAACTCTGGAGACAACCCCAGTGGAAATATATATATACTACTAAGATTGTGACGTAAATTATACTACGTGCAAGGTGAGCCCTAGCTTGATGTTCATTACATTTGAACTAAATGTTCATAATATTTCAATTTAATGTCATCATTATATTGGTCATTTTGTTTGAACAAACATTCAATATCAGAATGTTCATCAAACTGGAACTAAATGTACATGACAGTTGAAGTAAATGCTTATTGGGGCTCATGTGAGCCATGGATCATAGATACCAATTAAGAGCCAAAGAGCTTACCATGGGAGGACTCAACATCCAGAATGAGGTCAAGTGCATAATCATAGTACGGAACTTGACTGCTCAATCCACAAAGGTTGAAATCATCTTGTATGTACTCATCATCAACTTCACAGAAAAACTCATTTCCTCGCAGGTTGCAGAACCATGAAATCCACGATGTATCGTCCCCATCAGAACCGCTAACATCAGACTCTTCACTGTCTGTTTCAGATTCATCTGCAAAATATTTCATTTCGTAGAAAAGGAACTAATTGAGCAGACTAAATCACATATTCCAAGTTCAACAACTTGCAGTGAAGCCAAGACTTATCACAACTTAAGCAAACAAGAATTAATTCTAAAAACATGATCTTAGAGCTATATTACTAAACTAATCTTAGAGATAAATAACAACTCCATAATCCATATGAGTATGATAATGTTCAGACATGACAATATGCATTACAGAGTATCTAAAACACTTAAACACCACGAATGAGCATAATAAAACAAAAAAATTCCAAAAATGGAAAACTACGAAATCTGGAGGGACCGACCATCGGAGCACTTGTTCTTAGTGGTAAGAGTGGAGGAAGAGCGGGCGTCGAGCAGCTGCTGCTGCTGCAGCAGCAGCGATTTGCCGGTGGCGTTTGAAACTGCCTTATCCTTCAAGGCCCTGGAGGTGGAAGGCGAAGACTTCTCCAAGTGCTTATCCAACGCATCGTTGATTCGCTTCCGATCCAGCGGCCCCTCCGCGATGTCCGTCCTCAACGAAGCTCCTCCACCTCCTCTGTACATTTTCTTCCCTGTACAACCCTATATATACCTATCTGTCTGTATGTATTGTATGTATAGGTGGAATATCAGAGGAGAAGTGAAAACCTTGGAATCACAACTATGGAGAAGCTGTGAAAATTGATATTTGTGGAGAAAGAAAGGAAAACAGAGTGCGAATACAGACTGTCTGAGGAAGACAGGGAGTGAGAGAGACGATGAGACCTAGGGTTTCTCCGTCTACATAGAGAGAGGGAGAGGGAGAGAGAGAGAGAGAGCCTCCTATGCTCCTGTAAGGTTCTCTTCTCCCCCCTGTTTCTTGTTTTCTTATTCTTCAGTTTTTTTTTTTTTTCCTTTCAAGGAAAATGACATTTTGATCCTTCAATTATGGAATATAGAATATAATTTTGTTTTCGAAAAATGATACTTTTACCCCGTAAGTATATAATGATATACTTTTTGATATAATAGAAAATAATTTATACAAAAAACAATCTAAATGTAAAAGTGTCGCGCCAATAATAAGAATAATGGTATAATTGCTCGGTATCCGGTCAAGTCACCGAGAGAAATCGTTCCCAACCTATATCGACCTGTTTGGGTTAGGACAGTCATCCTCAAAAGGGCTATTTGAAGATTCGAAGTCAGACTCTTAACTTTAACCCGACCACATCCTTCAGTGGGTGGTCAGGAGTATCGATACACATAGCTGTCAGAGCGGCGTTCCCAAACTGACAGATTGCATGTGCGCCACATGCCAGACATGCCGAGAGCCTGACATGTGTATCTTTTTATCCGTTATAAATACCACATTTAATGCTAGATAGTGGGAGTTTTGACCTTTTTACCCAGTTGTACGTATTAGGGACTTCATGGCGTATTTATACTATCAGTATTCATCTTCAAGTCATCCAGTCATCCAATTTGCATACTTTACTTCTTTGTAGATATTTAGATACAACTCAGTTTCTCCTCAACAATGCATGTGTAGTCTCTATTAAATATAATTGATTTAATCCTTCAACTTTTCATTCTCAACTTGGCATTGAGGTGTTGATATTATTTTGTTAACACAAATGTGCTTGAATCCAAATACATTATAAATATTAGATTTCTCATTGTCAATTTAGGGACATAATTGAAAAAATATATATAATATATCTCATGATCAAAAGTGATTTTATATCGTTCTCAATTTATTTATTATTTGTTATTTTTATTTTGTTGGTACATAGAGACGAACAAATAAAGTAGTGATCTAGATCACCTAGATCATAATCCACTGTGCATGAACACATAAAGTATCAAGTCATAGTTGGTCCTCAAAATTGTCAAAGGGACAATAAGCACAGTAATCTCTGAATCCGATAAACCTTGAAAGTCCTCCAATGACGCATCTAAGAAATTAAAGTTTAATCATGCTATCTCTTATTTAAAGTCATGAGCCGGTGTTGATTTTGGTGTAATAACAATTTAAATTTCTATTGATCTAAATGATAATGATGTTACTTAACCAATTGCCATATATCATTTATGTTGAAACATTGATTCAATATACCACAAATGTGGCCATAATTCAATGCCCAAAACAGTGATCATACTATTCTACTTATCTGTTTTTTTGGGTACACACTGTTCGTCCTACCAGACTTGATATATGCATCTGACACAATTGCAAGACTTAAGAAAGAAACTTGTCTGCTTTGATGTCATTATTGTCCTCAGAGCATCACATGTATCCACAATAGTGTTTGCAAAAAAAGGGTATTTCTCCCTATTGGATCCAAAGTTCTATTCATCATGAATTTACCTGGCTTGGAATTTAGAAAGAGGGAATAATGGAACACTTGACGATAAAGATATTAGAAGAAGAATTATGCATTAAGGAATAATCCCATCAATATCAGCTATTCAAAATTTTGTTTTTGTTTTTATTTTTGTTGGTTCCATGACTACATTCTCCTTTGACTATATTCTACATACAACATGCACTCGGGCACATCTCAACCGATTAACCAGCATAAAACAAGTTGAGAAGTTTTGCTTTGTTATCGACCAGGTGCAGGATTCGAATTTACCTACTCCGCCAACAACCCAAAATAAGTTAGGGAGTTTGTTATGTTAATAAGTTAAGGAGTTCTGTTCTTATAGCAACTGTAGGGTACATGGTTCAAATTTACCTCCTCCGCTAGTGTCCAGGCATGAGTGGTAAGAGGACCCTCACGTTTGGAGTTCAAACTTATAGATTCTGTATATACAACACAACTGGCCATGTTTTTTGGCTGAAAACAACTGGCAATTGACTGTATTACATGTAACACAAGTCAAATATAGAATTCATCCTAGCAATCACCATGTGCAAGAAGCAAGCTACCTAAAAGACAATTACTAATCAAGTGTACCACAATGTTTAACATCTATAGGTAAAAATGCAATAATACAGCTCATCAACATCCACATACTCTAGAGATATACTGAGAATACTTTATTCCTTTAAAGAAAGGGAGGTTTCAGCAATCTATATGAAATACACTGGGGCATTGAGTAATTGGAGCACCAAACACTCCTTTAAGCAATATCGAAACAGAGTTTTCATGAGAAGAAAGAACGACTTCTATTACGCTCCAGCCGAGCTTCTCTCTGTCACAACCACCAGAAGCCAAAAAGGGAAAAAAAAAAATCAGATATACCACGCAAATGACACAATTCTCAATATAATTACATAAATAGCGAAAGACCATATTTTATACAGTTGGTTAGTCTAGATATATGCGCAGAAGAATTGATTCCACAAAAAGTCTGGTTCCAGTTGGGCAATGATCCTACTCATATCCTAAATGAGTTCCCAAAGCATCATAAAAGAAACAAAATGCCATCAATGCAACTTTTCTTTTCCACATACAAAGATGAAGAAAAGAACAAGAGGAAAAATAAATGAGAGGACTTTTCAGAGCACTAGTGCCTATTAGATTAAAGAAAATAGACATCATTAACAGGCGGAAGGAGTTTGCAGATAGTAACAGTACCTCCTTTTTCTTGCATTCCTTGTAATTGTCAAAATGTTCCTGGCATTTACTCTTGTCCGTGTGAAATTGTTCTAAACCTGCAAAGTGCACATAGTATAGATTGGGTAAAGCAAAGTTACTATTCCTCAAATACTGGCACAGGAAAACAAAAATCTCATTGGATAATTTATAAACTGCTTATGACTGTCCATGGACTCAGAGAGTAAACTTTAAGCCCATTAATCAAAACCTCTCTTTCAGATGTTAACCTGCTTTCTTCTGGCTGGAAGTACCCCACGGAACCTAATACTTTTGTTCGAAAATATGATCCCGAGACATTTACTCCGTATTTTATTTTTGGATGGCATGTCATGGTAGAGAACCATCGGTGGATAAATGGGAAACTGAGAACTGTGTTCTACATTAGATTGTGGAAACTTAGCAGTTAGGAGCATCTGTTTTTCAACTTTTGAGCAAGCTGTACTTTCATGTTCTTCACCTATGCAACCTTCCTAGAAGAGTACCCGATAAACTCAATCACCACCATTGGCTTCCAATACTTGGAAGCTGATAAACCAGAGCAACATGAATTGGGAACTTCGTTCTACTGATCAAAGCTAAAAAGCAATCCTATAGTGTTTTCTGGTGCTTCAGAGCTTGGTCTATGACTCTATTGTTCTTAAGACTTACTCATATGTTATAATCATAAACCCTAAAAACATAGGTGATCACAGAAACCAACGGAGGAGGCGATTAGACACCGAATTATAGAGCTTCCTTAACAATATTGGGATGAAAATACTCATAATCAAGTATACAGATAAGCATACATCTAAATTAACGAACATGTACATTTAGGATCAATTAAAGAGATAAGATACCAAAAAAAAAAAAAAAAAAAAAAAAAAAGGAGAAGCGCTAGTGTTGTTTACATTTTAGTGAAGCAGTGTACTGAGGGAAGCAGTCGGAATCTGCGAGCTTCGCCGCACTGGGATAAGGCGGTGCCTGATACTTGGAAGACTCCATCGCCACTTCCTTTCTCTCTTCGCTCTTCGCGGAATTCACCGTATGGGCGGTGATTTATTTATATGTCACGACTTGACCCGATTCCAACGAATGCAAATGCAATGGTCTGGCCTGGGAGAATGGGCTTGTACACCGGCCCAATTCATCAGTGAGCAATCATTATTGTGTGGACCATGGTTTACACAGCTGTGTGGACCATACTATCAAATAATGCACATTCAATATAAAAATAATGTACATTCAGTATAAAAATAATGTACATTATATTCAGGGGATGTACATTATTTTTGTACTGAATGTACATTGTTTTTATAGTATAAAAATAATGTACATTCAGTACAAAAATAATGTACATTTAGTACATTAAAAATGTACATTTTATTATGGTCCACACAGCTGTGTGGACCATTAATTTGCCATCAGTGAGGCATTAGGCATATTTGTAATTTGGACTTGTTTGGCGGTTAGCAAATACTGTAGCATATTGTATTAACCAGTTTGGTTGACTGTGTCCCTAAAGAGATGTCGGGTTCGAATATACATATATTTTATAATAATAATAATAATAATAATAATAATGCTAGAAAAATTTAACAAATAATACAAATAAGAACAACTCTCCTTCGTTTTCCTACTTTTTTCACATTGATGGGAAAAGTGCGGAAGGAGCCTCAAGACTCCATTAATTTTAGCGATGAGCACAACAATGGAGCCTTTAGGGCTCCTTAATAGTAACAATTTTCTTTTAATGAAGGACATTTAGGAAAAAAATTACTTTTTTTCTAAAACATCAATCTCAAACGTTGCTCATAGCAGCGTTTGAGATTCCGATGCGATGGAATTAGTTTACCAAACAGCCAACAACGAAACATGCCCTTAGTCGCTTTGTGGGTATCAGTTTTTTGTTAATAATTGAAAACAATTTAAGATAGTCCTAATTAATTGAAAATTGATTAACAAGCTAAAATAAATATTTTTTAAAACTTTATAGTCGATACTCGATAGTCCATTGTTACACGCCAAGACGCCAAATTTATGTTCTCATAAACTTTCAAGCATCAAGATATAGCCTAAGTTTTTAGTTTATTTGATTATCTGTCTTCATCAATTAACTTCTTTTAGTTGCAACCTTATTTGTGCCCAGGAAAAATGTGAGTAGTTTGTAATTTTGGAGAACTATAATAATTTTTAACCATTAATGGTTGGAAATTCAGTTATCTGTCGAACAACATTACCATCTAAATTGTCCATTATTATTTATTAATGCAATTGAAATTATTTAACTTAGATTTTTATAAGTACTATTGAAATTATTTAACTCAGATTCTTAAGTGTATTAACAAATATTCTATTGTTCACACTTTATATATCTTGTTTATTATTGACCGTCTAATCAACTATTTTCATTTATTCGGTGCACACCCTCTACTAACATACTTGGTGAGTGGGTGATGCCCTACTCAAAAAAAAACTATAAAATGAAACCAATATTAAACATGTATTTCATGATTGATGAAAAACCCAAACTCCATAATTAACAACAAAAGCCCCAAACTACTAACAAACCCCCAAGAGTTAATCGTGTCTATATATGTGTGTGTATATATCTCTTTGATCCAAGCACCGCCATTGATGAGATTCAGAACAGGGAAGGTAGATCATGACAGCAATCAAAACGGATCGTCATCTTCATGCCAAGAGATATTCCTTCAGCTCACTCGCGATGCTCTCTCTCTTCTTAGCTGCACTCATCTGTATCTGCACATCCACTCCCTTCTTCTCCGTCTCCTTCCTCACGCAACACCAATTCAACAATCCGCCGGTAAATTCACCAAAATTCCTTCCTCCATTCATCGTTTCCGTTCGAGTTCNTGTGTGGACCATTAATTTGCCATCAGTGAGGCATTAGGCATATTTGTAATTTGGACTTGTTTGGCGGTTAGCAAATACTGTAGCATATTGTATTAACCAGTTTGGTTGACTGTGTCCCTAAAGAGATGTCGGGTTCGAATATACATATATTTTATAATAATAATAATAATAATAATAATAATGCTAGAAAAATTTAACAAATAATACAAATAAGAACAACTCTCCTTCGTTTTCCTACTTTTTTCACATTGATGGGAAAAGTGCGGAAGGAGCCTCAAGACTCCATTAATTTTAGCGATGAGCACAACAATGGAGCCTTTAGGGCTCCTTAATAGTAACAATTTTCTTTTAATGAAGGACATTTAGGAAAAAAATTACTTTTTTTCTAAAACATCAATCTCAAACGTTGCTCATAGCAGCGTTTGAGATTCCGATGCGATGGAATTAGTTTACCAAACAGCCAACAACGAAACATGCCCTTAGTCGCTTTGTGGGTATCAGTTTTTTGTTAATAATTGAAAACAATTTAAGATAGTCCTAATTAATTGAAAATTGATTAACAAGCTAAAATAAATATTTTTTAAAACTTTATAGTCGATACTCGATAGTCCATTGTTACACGCCAAGACGCCAAATTTATGTTCTCATAAACTTTCAAGCATCAAGATATAGCCTAAGTTTTTAGTTTATTTGATTATCTGTCTTCATCAATTAACTTCTTTTAGTTGCAACCTTATTTGTGCCCAGGAAAAATGTGAGTAGTTTGTAATTTTGGAGAACTATAATAATTTTTAACCATTAATGGTTGGAAATTCAGTTATCTGTCGAACAACATTACCATCTAAATTGTCCATTATTATTTATTAATGCAATTGAAATTATTTAACTTAGATTTTTATAAGTACTATTGAAATTATTTAACTCAGATTCTTAAGTGTATTAACAAATATTCTATTGTTCACACTTTATATATCTTGTTTATTATTGACCGTCTAATCAACTATTTTCATTTATTCGGTGCACACCCTCTACTAACATACTTGGTGAGTGGGTGATGCCCTACTCAAAAAAAAACTATAAAATGAAACCAATATTAAACATGTATTTCATGATTGATGAAAAACCCAAACTCCATAATTAACAACAAAAGCCCCAAACTACTAACAAACCCCCAAGAGTTAATCGTGTCTATATATGTGTGTGTATATATCTCTTTGATCCAAGCACCGCCATTGATGAGATTCAGAACAGGGAAGGTAGATCATGACAGCAATCAAAACGGATCGTCATCTTCATGCCAAGAGATATTCCTTCAGCTCACTCGCGATGCTCTCTCTCTTCTTAGCTGCACTCATCTGTATCTGCACATCCACTCCCTTCTTCTCCGTCTCCTTCCTCACGCAACACCAATTCAACAATCCGCCGGTAAATTCACCAAAATTCCTTCCTCCATTCATCGTTTCCGTTCGAGTTCGCGCGAAATTCTGATCGGATTTGTGTAGGTGACGGTGAGAGACTACCTGGGAGAGGCGCTGGAGAGGGCGGCATCGGCGACGAGCAAGACGGTGATCATAACGATGATCAACAAGGCGTACGTGGAGCCGGTGAACGAGCACAATCCGTCGATGCTGGATCTCTTCCTCGAGGGATTCTGGGAGGGAGAGGAGACGCGGCCGCTCGTGAACCGGTTGCTGGTTGTCGCCATGGACCGGACCGCCTACCAGCGCTGCGTTTTCCGGCGGCTGCACTGCTACCGGCTCAGGACTAACGGCGTCGATTACGCCTCCGAGAAGCTTTACTTGTCCAAGGGGTTTGTGAGTATGATGTGGCGGAGAACTCTCTTCCTAACGGATGTTCTTAGACGGGGTTACAACTTCATCTTCACCGTACGTATAGTAATTCTTCTTCTTCTCTTTTTTTCCCCCATTTTTTCCTCCATTTTCTCGAGATTTAAAAGATGTATAATTATTTGTTTAATTAAAAGATCGTGTGGTCTAGTGGGCACCTGTTTCCCTTCCTACATAATAGTACATAATAGGGTGGGTTTGAGTCGGGCAACTAGACTTAACCTATTCCACTCCTATATATATATATATATATATATATATTATTTTTTTTTTGGTTCAAATGCGGCCGTGCTCTCCCGTGCGGCCGTGCGGTCACACACCACTCAATGTTACGAAATACACCACTCAATGTTAAGAGAAACACACCACAATGAAACACACCACAGTACATATTTGTGTGGTGTATTTCTTAACATTGAATGGTGTATTTCGTAACATTAAGTGGTGTGAACCGCATGGCCGCACGGGAAGGCACGGTCACACCTGAACATGACCCTATATATATATATATATATATATATATTCAACTTCTACTACCATTTTATATCTCACAATCCCTCACATGCATATTGCATGCATGAGCTACCTATCCAAAATCAAGATTTAAACCCAAATTAATTCTTGGACATGCAATATTTGGGCAAATTATATTATTATTACTATGTAGATCAAGGTTCACATAATGGCATAATGCTATGTGGACCAAAAAAATATTTTTTTAATATACTAAATGTATATTATTTGTGTACTGAATGTACTTTATATACATTTAGTACACAAATAATGTACATTTTTAATATATAAAATACATTTTATTTTTGTAGTGAATGTACATTTGATAATATGGTCCAAATGATTGCAAAATTGTGCCTATAGGACACGGATGTATTGTGGCTAAGGAACCCATTCCGGCGGCTGAGCCCCAACGTGACGGAGGATCTACAAATAAGCACCGACGAGTTCAACGGCGACCCCTGGTCGGCCTGGAACCCGATCAACACCGGCTTCTACTACGTCCGGTCCAACAACCGAACCATCGCGCTGTTCGAGGCGTGGTACGGCTCGCGGAAGATCTACCCGAGCCGGATGAAGGAGCAGGACGTGCTGGTGAAGATGAAACGCCAAGGCACGCTGGAGGAGCTGGGCCTGGTGGTCCGCTGCCTCGACGTGCTCTACTTCAGCGGCTTCTGCAGCCACAGCCGGGACGTCACGGCCGTCGCCACCGTCCACGCCAACTGCTGCAAGACCATCCGGGCCAAAGTCGCCGATCTGCGGAACGTGCTAAGGGATTGGAGGAGCTACAGGTCGGCGTCGGCGTATTCTAGTCGGGAAGAAATCGTGGAGAATTTCGAGTGGTCGGAGCATGTCTCCTGTAAAAATTCGTGGAGGGTGCCTAATTCCACGGCGGCGGCGCAAGGGCCGCCGGCGGAGAGTTCGTTTCACGACTACTAGACTACTATCAAGTACTTATATTAGCATTATATATATACATACAACGATGCTTAAATGCTTAATTATGTAGCATTCCAGTTGAGTCTAATGTTGTTTTAGAGTATTGCACATAAGCGTACATATATATACTTTTACGGCAAGATATATAATACCCAAAATAACCATTCTACTATCTCATAATTTTTAAATTGGTTAATTATAATTCTACTATCTCATAATTCAAGCACTTGGAAATGCAATACAAATTATATATTCATAACAAAATATACATAATTAATTTGATGATTTGGTAGAAAAGAAAATATTATATTATGAATTTTGGATCATTTGATATGATATTCATGAATAATTTTTCTTTTAGTTAGATCAATTTCAATTCTTTTTGTATTGATTTTGAATATAATAATGCATAATAAAATTTATATATTACATTAATTAAATGATTTATAAATTGTATAGTTTTTATTAAACATTTTTTTATCACTAAATCACAAAACATATTTCATAACAACTTAAATAATTATTATCTCATATAACACATTATAAATCATACAATTGGTTTTTTAGGCAACAAAAATCACAAATAAAGCTACGATCATAATTATACTCTCTATGCTCTTCTCACTTATTGTTTTGTTTTCCTACACGCATGAGTGACTAGTTACTTCACATATATCTAAAAGAAGAAGCATCTCATTTGCCAGATCTACACGAAAGAGACGTCTACTCATGCTAGATTTGACGGTAGATGTAACTCTTTCATATTTGCGTATCATTCATCAAATTATAGAGAGAAATGTCGATTTTTTATTTTATTTTATTAAACACTTAATAGAGGGTGCACAACATCTTCAATTGAAATCTAGATAGAGGAGGTGCTACATCTGCCTTTCATCACTGGGTGGATAATGCATATCATCTTCTATGGAAATTTGGACAAATGAGACCATCGCCTCATTTGTTAGCGTTTGATGAATTCGATGAAAAGTTCTACTACATGGACTATTATTTTATACTTCCTCACTTTTACTCCTTGACGTGGCAATATATGATAGGCTATCTTCATCTTGTGGGTCTCATGAAAAATGTCATCACATTTGTATGTGAGAGAGTAAAAGTAGGGAGTATAATGCAACAGTTTTATAAGGATGCTTGAATAAAATAGTGAATGGAGGTCAAGGGTCAAAGTTAGAAAGCAACGGAAGAAAGTATAGGAATCGCGAATGAAACGACGTCGTTGGAAACTAGAAGTTAAAAGGCATTAAGAAAGTATGAGAATCGCGAAGGAAACGACGTCGTTGGAAGCTGGAAGTTAAAAGGCGTTAAAGAAGAGTTCAGACGACCCCGTTTTGGCTTAGCAGTTGGGAACCGTTGAAAGCCTTGTCAGACGACGTCGTTCTGGAAGCCTTCCAGCACCTTCGTCTGTTATGATCCGAGAATGAAGGAAGCCGTTGTGCTGCTGCCTTGCTGATTATCTCTTGTATTTAAATACAATTTCCTGTGTATGGATTACGTTTTATGCCTAATAACAGACTATTTCCTTTTCTTATCTTCTTATCAAGATTGCTGCATATAACTCAGGAATCTAAGTAGTATTTTCTTCGGTGAATCATAGTCCCAAACCAATTCAACATATAAGGTTAAGAAGTGGATTTTCATCTAGGAATAGGATTTCTAAATTGAAATTTCATAAAGGTATGGGGCTGTTGTATAACCATCCCTAAAACTCAGGGACAAGCATTATAGTACACACAAAGACTTTGACTCCCGGTCCCGGGGTTTACCGTTTTACACGTGCCAAGTGTTATAGCTGCTAAAATACGCGCCCCCAAAAGCTTCGTCTCCTAGTACAGGTGCTCAAAACTTTTCCCTCAGCCTATAGGAATCGATCTAGGGTTTCCAACTTTTTCCTTATTAGCGCGCCGGAGCTTCGTCCCAATTTCTTCATTCGACTAAGTCTTGTGTGTATATACACACCTCTACTTCACCTAAGATCTTCAGAATTCCGTTTTCGCGATTCAGTTTTTTTTTTTTTTTTTGTATTGGGGTTTCGGTTTCCTGCAATCTCGAATTTTCTCTGAAGAACAGCTATGCCTCCGAAAAGGAAGACGTCAGGTGGGCCGGGTACGAAGAGAGGGGGTCGTGTCACGCGGGCCGCGTCCAAAGTTCAGCCCCAGCCCCCCGATGAAGCGTTGAAGGTGGAGCAGGTGAAAGAGGAGGCGGAGGAGGTCAAGGCTCCCGTTGCTGAGCAGAAGTCGTCGCCTGCTAGGGTTAAAGAGGAGCCGGATTCGAGACGTGTGGAGAGCGGATCTCTTGCTTATAAGAGTAAGTGATGTTTTTGCAAAATTTAATTTTGTCAATTCTTGCTATAGCCTATAGATCTCTTTATAGTGCTTCCTGCGTTCAAATTTACTTGTGTGGTTTAGCTATTCGTCTCACTAAGTCAATAGTATCGAATTAATCTGATGAAAGCTCCTTTTTTTTATTCATATAATCATATTAATTAGATAAAAGATAGAATTTTGCCACTCTGTATGTTCTCGGGTATGGGTGTGTATAACTTTTCATAGTGGGATACTGGATACAGAGTAGTATTTTTTAGGTCAAGTATTTTCCAAGGTGGTTTGTTTAGTCTGCACTAGCCATTATCAGACTTGGGGAAAGTCTAGGACTCTAGGAACATGGGTTCAAGTTCTATTAAATGATAACTTCAAGGAGGAAAGAGGTCATGTGCTGCCACACTGGCAGCTACTTTCCTCTTGAAAGTGTTTTTATATGCTTTAGTCCTACCTCTAAACGAGTGACCTTAGTTGCAGTTTTTGAAACTCATTTGATTATGTATATAAATAAAGAAAAATTTGAGCCCCTAAGGGCTGGAAACTATCTTGTCAGTTGGTGATTGAAATCTTATATTCCAATCTGCTGATGGTCCTGGATGTGTATCTTTTTTCATGGCAGAAGAATATGAACAGAAAGAGTCTGTTGATGAATATGAAAAAGGTGAAAGATTAGATTTGGAGGATAATGATCCTGAATATGAAACCGAAGAGTATGGTGGCCCTGATTATGATGATAGGGGAATTGAACATGAGGATGTGCAGGAAGAGGGAGAAGAAATAGAAGAACATGAGGAGGAATATATTGGTGATGAGGGAGAGGGTGATATGGTTGAGGAGGAGGTTGAAGATGCCAATGAGGACCTTGAGGGTGAGGATGATGATGAGCAAGTTGGCGAGGGGCATGGTCAGATGGTTGATGAAGCTGAGGAGGACGAGCATCATGAAGTTGTTAAAGAAAGACGCAAGCGCAAGGAGTTTGAAATTTTTATTGGTGGCTTGGACAAGGATGCTACAGAGGATGATCTTAGGAAAGTCTTCAGTCAAGTTGGCGATGTTACTGAAGTGAGGCTTATGATGAACCCTCAGACCAAGAAGAATAAGGGATTTGCTTTTCTAAGATTTGCAACAGTTGAACAAGCTAAGCTAGCTTGTACAGAACTCAAAAATCCTGTGGTATTTTCTTGATTCAGTAGTTCTTAAGGTAACTATTTGAATTTTTTTTATAAAGAATTTCATTCTTACAGTCAAAGTTCCAGGTTAATGGAAAACAGTGCGGTGTTACTCCAAGTCAAGACAGTGATACTCTCTTTTTGGGCAACATATGCAAGACATGGACTGAGGAAGCTGTAAGTAGACTAGGCAGATTTATATTATCATCAAGCATCAAGTTATTAGATATTTAGATCATTTAAACCATTGCTTAACAGCTGTCACTTTGATATTCACTTTGCCTCCAGTTGAAGGAGAAGTTGAAGCACTATGGTGTTGATAATATTTATGATTTGACACTAGTTGAAGACACCAATAATGTGGGAATGAACCGCGGCTTTGCATTCTTGGAATTCTCCTCTCGTTCAGATGCTATGGATGCTTTTAAGCGTCTCCAGAAGAGAGATGTTGTTTTTGGAGTTGACAGGCCTGCCAAGGTTTCGTTTGCAGATTCATTCATTGACCCAGGTGATGAAATCATGGCGCAGGTAAACACTTTCAGTCCATGTTCTTTGAACGCATAATAGGTGAAATTGTTCCATTTCTATTTGGAACGTCTTTCATGTGCATGAGTTTATGCCTTGCATATTTGAAGTGACTTGACTCTTTGGATTTGATTTGTCTGAGTGCTGTCCTGTTTTACTTTAGACAAGATCATGCTTTTGCCCAGCTCTGGTACGTGTGATATGAAGCTGCTGAGCAAATAAAGGAAATATTTTGTGTGGGGGCATATAAAGATCAAGCTTCCAAAAATATTATTATTATTATTATTATTATTATTATTATTATTATTATTTTTGGAACAGCTTCCAAAAATACTTAGAAATTAGGAGATTGAATATTGGCAATATACTGACTGTAGTGTCTTGGCAAGATTTTTTTTTTTTTTTAAATAAAATTATTTGGTATCTTCTGTTCTATAATTCAGTCTTATGTGATGGGATTGTATTTCTGCTCTCTCAGTCTCTCTAACTGACTGCTTAACATTAATTCAGGTCAAAACAGTCTTTATAGATGGTCTTTCAGCCTATTGGGATGAGGCTCGTATTAATGAATTACTAAAAAAATATGGGAAGATTGAAAAAATTGAGCTTGCTCGGAACATGCCATCCGCCAAGAGAAAGGATTTTGGATTTGTCACATTTGATTCACATGATGCTGCAGTCTCCTGTGCCAAATGCATTAATAATGCAATGCTAGGCGATGGGGATATTAAGGTTTATTTTCTGATTCCATGGTGTAACTAGTCTTTGTCTTTTCCCACTTGATTTCTTAAAGGGTTTTTTTACCTTTCAGGTTAAAGTTAGGGCTAGATTATCAAGACCCCTTTCAAGGGGCAGGGGAAAATATGGTTCACGAGGAGATGTGAGACCCGGTCGTGGGCCAGTACGAGTTCCCAGGGCCCCATGGGGTCGTTCAGTGTCACATAATCTCTCCGTACGTGGAACAAGAGTTGGTACACGTGTGCCACCTTTGGTTGATCGCAATTTTAAACGGCCTGCTGGTTATAGAGATAGAAGGCCAGTCATTGCTGCACCACCTAGGGCCAGACCTGTGGCTCCTGTGCCTAGCAGGTCATATGAGAGGAGGCCACCTGGTTGGTATCTTTTCTCTGTTGTTTTTACTAGCTTTTCCTGCACCTTTGCATGAATATTAATGATTTATCTTACAGCTCCTGCATATTCAAGAAATAGTTCGAAGAGGGATTATGGAAGCAGAGCGGCTATAGACTATGCTCCCAGAGTGCCTTCTGACAGACGAACATCCTATAGAGATGAGTATTCTTCCCATGGATCTGGGTATCCTGATTTTCCTGGAGGAACATCTAGGACTGCAGTAAGAAGAGCTTATGTTGATGATGGCTATGAGCAGAGGTTTGAAAGACCCCCTCCAGTGTACCGTGAAAGCCGTGCTCGTGAATATGACTCTATATCTGGCTCAAAACGTGCATACACTGCACTGGTATGTGATTATTATTTGTGGGATGTATTAGTATGCTTTATCACCTTTTTTGTCTGATGTAAGTAACTGATTTAGCTTCTAATGCAAATGCAGGATGATGTTCCTCAATATGTTGAGGCAGGAGTTCGCCGTTCTCGTGCACGCTTGGACTATGACTTTGGAGGACGAAGTGCTTCTCAGTATGGGGATGCCTATGGTGACAGGTATAGTAATGTTACTCTAAAGTGATTAAGTGATAAGGCTTCTATTTCATGTTTTAGTGCTGTGCTGAATTGTCTCCTAACTAAATGATAGCAGACCCGGGAGGCCTAATCTTGGATATAGTAGCAGCAGCAGAAGTTCTATGGCTAGTCAAGATTCTCATGGCCTTTATAGTAGTCGCCAGGGTATGGGTTATGACAGAGGTGTGTTGATAACTTGCTTGTTTTACTTGTACAGGATATCTATTTGATTTTGAATTTTTTTTTTAATTTTTTATTTTTGTTTGTGTATCTGTTGTGTACTCCTTGGTTAATTGTGAATCCTTCTTTTGGCAGGCTCCTATGGTGGTAGTGATGTTGGTGGAGTGTACACTTCAGGCTATAGTGGTGATTACATATCTCATGGCAGTGATGTATGCTTTTAGTTCATTTACCCTCTTTCTAGCTTAATATATCTTTAGCTATTGACCTCTTGACCATGAATGTTCTGTCTATCTGCTAAAATCAGATGGGAGGCAGTTCTTATTCATCGATTTATTCGAATCGTGACCTGGGTGGTGGTGGCTATATGAGGAGTGGTGGTTCTAGATCTTATTATTGAGGTGAGTCATATTTTGTTTGTTTCTTCCTTGCCATTTGAAGTGCCTAGTTAGTAGAGGTAGTGAATTGCTAGTATGCTATCCTTGTCCTCTTCACCGCCAGCCCCTCCCCCCAAGATAAACAGATAAGCAAATTAAGGTAACAATTAGCAAGGTGTGCTCCTCTGGGATGTGGTTCCTAGAAGTCATATGTTCTGTTTGACTGTTTGTTCCTCACAAGGTCATTGAGGATGGAATGAGCAATTTGGTTACATGTCAATTTGTCTATCATACAGATTTGAATGGACAAAGAGGCTGCAGGACCTGCACTAGTTGAAGGCTGCATCATTTTGAATTGGAAGTATATTGAGCAAATAAAGCCTCTTTGTGGTTTGATGGCAAGAAATGATAAACACTGGATATTGATATAAGGACGTGCAACTGGGAGGATCTTAGATCTGGTGTTTTGAGCTTTGGATGTCTCATATTTTTCTGCTGTAAGGAAACTTAAGAATTGTAGTGATGTGACTGCTAACATTCTGGTATTTATAGTTAATTTTTCCTACTATGAACTATCTTCCTTTGGTATTTCGATGTAAGAGTGTACTTGAATAAAAAGAGGAGCACGGTTCAAGTGCTTGTTATCTTATTCACAACTCAAGGCATGTGGATACATGGCCTTGTGGCTTCTGGAAAGGTTTTGGATGATTACTACATCCCGTTTTATGTGATCTGTCTCAATGTTCTGTAATGGACTGCAAGAACAAGGCAATGAACTGAATGCAAAAAAGAAGTTCTGGAAACGTCTTATGGTGATATAAGTTGTAAGACCAATTGATTATTCAAAGGGATCAAAATTGACAGACACAGGCTTCTGGAGGTGTGGGTTTATGGTCTCAATGAGAAATATGTTTTAAGTATATCTGGAGTTGAAGAGATGTATGTTGAAATTACTTCTTCTTTGAGTGTTATTCAATTGCTTTGGCTTTTTATGACCGTCTGGGTGTTTTTGCATGTTACATTCTAACGAAGCAAAGATGATAGGATTATAGGAAGAATGAGGTTGTAAATCTTGTCGGGATAAAGCTTCTTCCTCTGTAATGCAAGTTTGCCTAATATTCTCGTTCTGCTAGGAAATAAGGTTTTACCTAAATATATCTATGTTGCACTTGCATTTGAAGGAGATGAACACTACCGAGCTTGCAGATGCTCTTTCATGTGGTTTTTTAGGAAATGGCTTTTGTTGTGGGAAAAATTGAGTTCCATGATATTTTTTCCCACATAGCATGATTTAACTATTGTTCTTTTGTTGGTTGGCAGGACGGTGTCTTGTGAAATAATATTAGCATAACTAATGGTGATATTTTAGCAATTTAAAAGCTTAGTTGTAAATTATACCATCTGCAGTGAATGAAGTCATTGGAGCAGAAATAATTAGGAGACAAATTTGGTTATGCTTTTACTAGGGCTCCTGCGAATGTGTTTTCCCATTACTTATAAGTTTTAGCTCTAGTTTAGAGATTCTGAAGTTCAAAAAGTTTTTTTAAAAAAAATAAAAAATCCTAAGGCTTGGAAGTTAGGTACACTACTTGTTATAATATGACTGTTTTGTTTTTCTTTAATGGGGTGTGGGGGGTTAGGGTTGTGCAAGTTTCTTTTATAGTGCTGCCTGTATGGCTGTATGGTGTCTTAGTATCTATGGGTGCTTATTTTTTAGTATTCCTTTTTCTGAAATGTTATTATCAATTTATCATAGAAAGTTAACAATGCCAAGCGGTACCGGGTATAACCATGTATACTTTTGCAGCTGTACTAGGTACTATCCAGCTCTTGTCCCACAGTACTCTGTTCAACCTAAAAGTATACATGGTTGTATTCAGTGCTGATTGACACCTTAAACTTTCTTATGTTTTTATCAAAGTTTTGTACGTTCAGCAACTGTCATGACTTTCATTATATATGTGTGTGTCTGCATCTCCATGTCTGCTGTATGCTGTCTTAGATGTATTAGGAGCTGGGTTTTGTTAGATGAACTGTTTTGTTCAGGAGTGAGGAGTACTAACTGATGTATGAACTGAAAAATTGGATATTATTATTATTATTATTATTATTATTGTTACTATTATTATTATTATTTGTTTTGGTTTTGGTGACGAGAAAAACTCGCAATTACTATGTAAAGATGTGCTTCGGGTAAACTCTGTTCTTGTATAATAGTATGCGAATAGTACTACGAATATCTTGTGGGGCTCGACTTGACTAGAAATATCTTCCATTTTCATCTGTAACATTTTTGCCATCTTCTGAGAACATTATGGGATGTTGTGTTTTACTGTATGATATGCTTTATGAGAAGTGGGATATTTTGACTCCATTACGTAATGCCTAGGAGTGCACCAAGTAAATGTGAATATAGAGTCGAAATCTTATTAAAGAATAATGCTCTACTTGTATCGAATAATATTATTGTTCCATAGACATAATTTTGTTTTAAAGTACTTTTCACAATGAGATTAAAACTTATGGATGGTCTTCTATGAAGTTGATGCAGATTTTAAGTACTCGTATTATATTTATCTGTCCTATTTAGTATTTGTTAGTCAAACTAATTTTTAAATATACAAAATTTATATAATACGAAAATTTTATAAAAAATTGAATTAAAAAATAATTTTAATCAAGTTTCGTTATTTAAATTAAACATAAAATAGGACGGATCAAGTGCATAACACTTTCTTCTAACAAAAATAAATTTACTAGTATATTTTTACAAAGTTTTTGGATTGTATTAATTAAGTATATAAGGCAGCAATATTTATTAGCATCATAAAATTTATGGTCTAATATTGAATTAAATTTATGGAGAACTTCAACCAAGTTCCAAGGTGTGGAAAGAAACAAAATTTTCTACTCCCTATAAAGCTACGGAATAATAAAGAAACAAAAAAATAAAATAAAAATTCAGAACCCAAAGACGAGAGAAGCAAGAGGACCAATGTCCTGCATGTCCCGTCCCGGCCCGGCTCGAATTTAGCGGGCCCGACGTAGTATATATATCGGAGCCCGGGAATGAACTCGGTCTGTGAACTGAGCTGCATAGAGAATGAGGGTGGGGAGAGCGATGGGGATTTCCAGGGTGGTTGACCGCCTTCCCATGCCGATGACTTCTAATTCCAAAACTCAACAACCCTTTTTGGCTGTTGAACAATGAAACCATTTCATCATCCTCTTCATCTCTGCTTCTTAATTAATCATTTCCATCCAAATACGCAGCCAAGTAAAAACGTTCTTGTGATCTTCAACCTTAGGGATCTGAAGTGGAATTAACTCTATTGTTCTATATATGCTCTGATTCTGTTTCTGCTTCTGCTGCAACTTCATATAATTATTGTTTTCTGATTACCTAGGTTTCCAGCTTCGCAGCCGGAATAATCATTGTTGTTGTTGTTGTAGCTGCTGTTGATGATGATGATGATGCTTGTGTAGGCTGTGATGATAAACGGATTTTTGTTCAGTTCACCGGGTGGGGAATGATCCGCCCCGTATCTTGGCGGGGCGACCGGTAGGTCTGCAGCCATGGCGGTGCGGCTTCTCCCTCGCCCTATTTCACAGATCTGAGCCTCGTTTTTGTTGACAACTAAACCCTAAATCCCTAAATCCTAAACCTTACTTTGAATTGTACGAGAAAGGTATAATCAAAGTACACTGTGTGGTCTTGTGTTGCTCGGATCTCTTTAATCGGATCGTGTTTCAGTTTCCTGTTAAACTGAACCGGAAAATTAAGATCTCAAAACTCAAGAATGAGGGTATAGAGAGATTTCTGGGTTTCTATGGGTGGTTGACCCTCTCTATTACTCAATGATTTCCTCCCATTTTCTGCTCGTTCAACAGCCCAAACAACAAGAAATGAATAAATAAATAAATAAATACATTTATTTCATGCATTCATATATAATCCATCTTTTTCCTGTTAATTATTACGGAGTATATTTTACTGAAAATAAGCTGCAGTGCAGATGAAATGTTGTTGGTTATCATGTTTCTATTGGCTGTGATGATAATGTGTTTGAGTTTATTGGGTAAGGAAGAACGAAGCCGTATCTTGGTGGGGCAACCATTGGTTTGCAGCCATGGCGGTGTTGTTTCCTTGCTTGATCACATTTTGTTTCTGAGCCATTGCTTGATTGTGCTGTATTTCTGGGCTGTTGTCTGATCTGTTTGGTATTTAGAATTCTTAAGGTTATATACTTGTATGCACCACTGGTGGTAACTCTCACCTTACAACCATTGGTTTGCAGTGATGTCAGTATCTTTCCCTTGCTTGATCTCATTTTATTTGAGCCTTGCTTGCTTGTGTTGTATTTCTGAGCTGTTGTCTGTGTTTTTCTGGTATTTAAAATCTTCGGGGTTTTATACTTGTATCCACCATTGGTGGGGCAGCCATGGCAGTATCTTTTCCTTGCTTGACCATGTTGTATTTCTGAGCTATTGTCTGTAACTCTTTATCTGTCTGGTATTTAGAACCCTCTGGGTTATATACTGTATAGCAACACTTGGCTGAAATGTGCGGTTTATGTGACTTAAATTCTTCAACTAAGCTTGTTAATCTTTTCTCTATGATTCAATTTGTTGATTAGCTGCAGATTTAGACATGGTTGAGCTGTGATGTCTCATTAGTCATCACTCTCATTGTCAAAAATCACAGTTTTCAAACTAATGTGCGGGGTATGTTGATTAGTTTGAAAAGTTTCTTGAATCCACTCAAAAACCAACAGTACAGCCCATGCTCATAGCTTTTGAGGATGGTTATGGATTCTTTCCACTTCATTGCTATGAATGTTTGCAGTCTATTATTTCACCATTGTTGTCCACTTGTCTTCGTTATCCATGCATTCTGTCAAATTTGAAGTGATGGTTCTGCTTAAAGCTTAAAGCTTAAAGCCTCGGTTCTTCAAGTCATGCAATGGTGACATATAAATGTCTTTTTCAAACATTTTGCCCATAATACCCAATATTACCCCACAGTGAGATTAATCTAGATTTGACTCAAGGTATGCCACAAAAGTTTGATTCTCTTGTTAAAGGAAGGCTTAGTCCATAGCTTTCTTTAACATGGTGGTTGATCTTCGGACCTAAAATTACATTAGTACCCTACATACTAACAGTAACTTGTAATTAGATTGCAGTCCTAAAGATTTGACAGAATATCTTTGAGGAAGTATGCCATGTTCTTTTTGTTCCTGGTATGTGCAATGAATACCCAGGGGAGCATTCAAGAGAATACAGAGATGACCAACACTCCAACACTTGAGAGAGCTTCACCCCTTGCTCACCTTCGGTAGTGGATGTGAGCTTTCCGTAAATCAAGGGGATGAGCTTCAACACAATATAGAGATGGGTGTTGGATTTTAATCACTACCTGTTTATTTTATGTACTGTACTTGTTTGATAAACTAACACTCTTGAACCAAGTGTAAATGTTTTATATAAAATTTTATTATATAATTTGTTCAAAAATATTGAAATATTAAATTTAATAGATAATCAAGTTTTAGCATTAATTATTAAAGTTTTATATAACATTGAAATCAAATAAATGTCCAAATATTTCATAATGTATATTATTATTATTATTATTATTTTTCATAATCTCAAACGTATTTCAAACTTGTCCCATTAATACAAATAGCATTTTGAGAATATATCAAGAAAATAACGCTTTGTCCTAGCCTCCTAGGTTATTGTTGAAATGTAGATTTATTAATTATTTGAAAGGTGTTTGTAGTTTTGGAAGAGGTGATTGAATAAGATGAAATAGATTCTTAATCTTTCTAATTGCCCTGTTTTTTTTTTTTACTTTTTCTTGTGTAAGACCTTTTTTTTTCCTTGACATCTCAAAACCTCACTATAGAGATTGCTCAAAGTATTAAAAGTGTAACTTTTCCTAAATTAATTTTTTCCGTGCCCATCTTTTTTTTTTTTTTTTTTTTCATGCCCATCCCAAGTTTTATTATTTGACTATTTTAACCTTCCAAACTCGAACATTTGCTAGCTAGACACGTGGGCCCTCCCAGCCCGACATCGCCGGCCCTCATTGTACAGTAAATTCCCCGACATATTAAGGAGCCCTGCATGGGTGATAAGCTCCATGGATGAAGTGTAGAAAGAATGAGGTTGCGGAGATTTGCCGGGATTTCTCAGGGTGGTTGACCGTCTCTGCATGCCGATGATTTCATCTTCCATCAACAATCAACAACCCTAATTGTCCGTTAACGTTTCTGATGAATCATTGCCCAGAATGGTGCGGGCTATTGCCCGCCCTTCTGGCTCTGCTGGTTTCTGTGTATTCAATTCAATGAATCCTCATCATCATCATCATTCACCATTCATTCATCAACTCCGAAGCTATGAAACTTTTATGGCTTATCTTATGGATAGCCATTGTTGATCTGCTTAAACCTCGGTTTTGCAGTGACGCTATACGGGCTTGAACCTTCAGATCAACAGTTTCCTGTTCCTGTTTGTGTTGTTGTTGTTGTTTCTGTTATTATTATTATTATTATTATTATTATTACTCCGTATTATTGGTTATGGGGCTGTGATGATGATGATTTTTCTACATTTCATCGGGTATGGAGGGACCCGACCCGTATCTTGGCGGGGCGACCTCTAGGTCTGCAGCCATGGCGGTATGGCTTCTCCATTACCAAATCTGAGCCTAATTTCTGTTGGCAAGTGATTTGCCTAAGAGTTAATTCCATTTTGGTCCCTCGACTACTAGATTGTAGCCACAATCTGCTCATATGGTAAAGCTTATTAATCAGAATTCGTTTCTGATCCATACAAGAATGAGGGTGTAGAGAGATTTGGGGTTTTCTATGGCGGTTGCCCCTCTCTATGCTTCAGTGATTCCTTTAGGTTTTGTCCACATGCAACAGCCAAATATTTCAATCCAACAACAAACAACATTATATATATCATTCTTCTTTCTTTTTTTCTTAATAAAGGGTAAATAATTTACTGCACTTTAGCTGCAATGAGAACAGACGAAACAAAACAAAAACATTGTTGGTTCCTGTTGATATTAGGCAGTGATGACAAATATCTTGGTCTGATTGAGTAAGGAAGAACTGAGCCGTATCTTGGCGGGGCAACTGGAATTTTGCAGCCATGGCGGTGTTGGTATCCTTGCTTGATTGTATTGCTTGTCTGAGCCTGCTATCTATCTATATCTGTCTGTCTGTCTATCCATTCATTGTTCATATTATTCCTTGGAAGTCGCAGTGATTTTCCATTTACTGTTGAACTGCTGACTGCTGAGTAGGGGCATTTATGTTGTTAACAGCCACATTATTTTTGCCACAAATGTGCAGGCTATGATTATTTGTATATTCACCTTCTTGTATATGTTAGTCTTGAAAGCAACTGACCCTTACCTTTGGCAAGGCATACTTATATAGCCTATGAAAGGGACTGATTTTCTCTTTCCTCTTTCCTCTGTATAGCTATTGAGATTGCAGCCAATGTTGTATCCGTGTGACTGACTGTTCTTATTTTATTATACATCTGAGCTTGTTCTCATTCACTGTGCACATAGTACATTCTTGAAGACCAACTTTAAGCCATAAATGTTTAGGAACCTTCTTTGAGATTAATCTGAATTCAGCCTAAGTTTCTATCACAGAGTATGATTCTTACTCAGCGGAAAGTTTGCCCAAGAGATCTTTAACATGACACACCCCTACAAGAGTCTAATCTTTGACTTTGCATAGTTGTCTACTTACCAACTATTCCAAATTTGTTGGGTTAACAATGATGGTAGGGGTGCAAGAGAGATAGGTTTGTTGCAAGCATTTTGGTTTTCTCTGGGTATAACCTGTTGCTTAACTTTCTCTGTAGATTTATTTTCTTTAAGTGTCACTCTTGAAACCTCAGGTTGGACTAATCCTGTGGTTTGCTTATCTTTTTGTGGCATTTTTTATTTTGTTCTGTAAAGCTCATCTTGTAGATGGTATTTCTTATTGTAAGATACTAAGATTACCTTATCTGGTAAGTCAATTATATAACCTTTCATTATCCCACTAAACTGCTGCGATGCTGTAGACCTTGGCTTGAATTAAAAATCCTTGCAATGTTAGTATAAGAAACAAGTGTTTTTCCTAGATTCACATTATTTTGAGGCTAAAATTCTTTAGGAGAAAGTGACGAGGCTGCTGGAAAGGGAGATGTTCTTCTGCTGCCCAACTTGAACAAGAATGATTCCCTGCTTTCTTCTCATAGGTGTAGCACTAGCAAGCTGTGAGACACCTGTTCATATTACTTGCCTCGGTGACCACTTAAATTTTGTGAAAGACTTTGTTGAGACCAGATTTTGCTGCAGAACTGAACCAAGATGGCTTCAGTCTCTTGCATATTGCCTTGATAATTGGGGTTTTGGAGATGGAGAAGGAAATGCTGAAGGTAGATCGAAATCTCCTCTGGGCAGGGAGAAGAATACCTTTTCACTATGCTGTAGCCAGAGGCAAGATTGAAGTAATCAAAGAGCTGCTTTCAGTCCAACAGCTTAAGACAAGAGTTCCCTTCATCTAGCTGTCAAGAACCTTTAATTGAAGCCCCTCAAACTTTTCTTTCAAGCATCTCAAACAAATAACAAGTAGGCTGTAAATAAGAAGGATGACCACCGTTTTGCATCTTGCAGTGTCAACTAAACAATATGAGGCAAGTGAAAATGATCTTCCTTTTGAAATGTTTACAAAATTGCATTCATATATCATCTTTTTATCTTTTAATAATAAAAAAGAAAAAATTCAATGGCAGGTTGTTAATTTTGATGAACCTTGTGCTCCTAAAGGCACAATTGAGTTGAATTCCCTTAATAAGATGGTCTAGCACCTCTTGATATTCCGGTCTTGGAAGCTGGAGATGGAGAAATTAAGAAATAGGTGAAAGCTTGCGATCTCCGCAACGACAAACTTCATCTCAAAATTGGGTTGTTTCAGTTCAAGATTCATCAAAAGACCAACCAAGCAGGCAAGCAGAGACTGAGAAGGGACCAGCCGCCCCCCATTTAAGCAGCTGCAGGACTACTTCGAATACGATAAGACTAAAGATGCTCCGGGAAAAGTAAGAGATACCTTCTTGTCATAGTCAATTTAACTGCAACTGCAACTGCAACTTATCAAGCTGTTCTTGGTCCACCATGTGGTGACTGGCAAGATGATTTTTGGTCTGATAGTAATAATAGCATCCAAAATGATGCCAAACAGAACCTACCATACTCTCTGCTGGACAAGCAATCAATCAATCACGGAAACCCCAACTCCATTTCATATGAGCTGTTCTTAATTTTCTACTCTATTGGGTTCTCTCTATGCCTTTGCATGATTAAGTTTTTAACAATGGGATTTGTGCCCTGATAGTTACCTATGGTACTGTTCTTTTCTATAGTGTTGCCAATCATAATACCCTATCTTACCATGGTGAGAATTGATAAACTATTAGGGAAAAATAACCAAGTTTTATGTCAAGACATCTGTATCAAACTATTCAAATATACATCAGTTCCAGCCTATAAATGTGTCTGATCTTTTACTGAAATTCATGATATTATTTCTTATAAGCTTTGTACAGTCATGGTTTACATTATACATTGAAAAATCACATGGTTGAACAGAAAACTCTTTCAAAAATCATAAAGTGGAGTAGTGGACATATTCTTTAATGCAAAATCGAAGTCTACAAAAGCTGTAGTAGTGTGGTCTATTAAGTATTACTTGATAGTCAATTACCTATAAAAGTTTGAAATACTATCTGTCCACATTGCTACCTTATTAAGTTTTGAACAAATGATTAAATATTTCCTAGTCAAATATATTATCTAGCAGCAGAACAATTAATTAATAGCATTGACTTTAAGTTGCTTGTGGTGACACAATCTGCAAACTAATCCTGATTTCTCTGGATGACTTGCAGGCATGGATGAATACTTAAATTGGATAAATGAACAGCTCAAAGAATATGTTAGGTAGGATAAATACTTTGAACACAAGACTTACCAACAAATAAATATGTAAATACAAATACTGTGATCAGAGGACAATCACTAGTTTGATGACCGAATCCATGGCTAAGGACAATCACTGTGATCAGAGGACAAATGCAATTAGACCTTTGATTTGTGTTTCGAATCCATGGCTAAGGATTCTGACTTCAAGATTCTTATCACTTGTGCAAGGCCTTGAGGTTTGAATACAGTTTCTGTTATATATATAACATCTTGGTAGAGCATGAGTAAATGTGATGTAAGCTGCAAGTTAATCTATATAAATAGGCTCTTAGTCAAACTAAACTGATGTGACAAAAAACTTCTTAATTTATGGGGTTCACATTGACAGGATTCTTTCTTTATATAAATTAACCTGACTGCAGGAAGTGATACTATAGTTGTTAGCTTCAGAAGAATGGATGAAAGGCTGTGTGAGATTGCCAGGACAGGAAACGTGGAAGACTTGCTGAAACTAACAGAAGATCATCCCCTTTTGCTGCATACTGTTTTGTTGGAAGGTGGAGAAAATCCACTACACATTGCTTGTATTGCAGGGCACGTTGGCTTTGTGAAGAAGGTGATTGAGCTTAAGAAAGAATTCGCTATGGAGCTGAATCAAAATGGTATGACCCCATTGCATATTGCCTCTGCAGCTGGGAATATCGAGATTGCAAGAGAGCTGCTGAAAATAGATAGCAATCTTTGCCTGGTCAAGGGAAGAGAGCAAAGGATTCCTCTTCACTGTGCAGCAGTAAAAGGAAGAGTCGAAGTTGTTGAAGAACTGCTTGGAGCTTCTGGAGATTCCATAGCTTACGTAACAGCTCGTAATGAGTCTGTGCTTCACCTTGCAGTGATGAACTATCAATATGAGGTTCTCAAGGTCTTAGTGGAGCACCTGAAGAAATTCAACAAAGAAGACATCGTAAACCAAAAGGATGTCCAGGGAAGCACAGTTCTTCACCTTGCAGTATCAAGAAGACAATTCGAGGCATGTGTTTGACTAGTTGTGTTCTCTCGTTCTTTAAGCTTTGCTACTACTAATCTTTAGATGATTGAACAGGTGATTTCCCTGATGCTTGATGAAGAGTTCGTCAACAAGAGTGTGCTGGACATAAATTCCTTAAACAATGCAGGTCTCACGCCTCTGGATGTTTTGCTGATTTTTCAAAGCGAAGCAGGTGACAGAGAAATCGAGGAAATGCTAAGAAGGGCAGGAGGTGCAAGGGCAAGACACTTCTCCCTTCAATCTCTAGAGGCTGATAGAACCGCTACATCTGATGTTGACGAAGGAAGGCCGCAATCGCCTGCTAAACAATTGCTGAACTATTTCAAATACGACACCATCAAAGACTCCCCAGCTAGAGTAAGAAACACCCTCCTTGTGATTGCTGTTCTCATTGCAACAGCCACTTATCAGGCTGTGCTTAGTCCTCCGGGTGGCGTTTGGCAGGACGACTCAAATGATCATGTTGCTGGGAAGTCAGTAATGGGTTCACACAACCCAATAGCATACAGCCTCTTCCTGGTTTCCAACTCTGTTGGATTCTTTACATCCCTTCACATAATCTGCCTCCTCACAAATGCATTCCCTCTGCATCTAGAACTTCAAATCTCAATTTTTGCACTTATCTTTACTTATGATACCTGTATGACTGCTATCGCGCCCAGCAGCCGGATATCTATCATGTTCACTGTCATCTCTATAGTCCTTCCATTTCTGGCACCAGTTTTGAGCACTGGGTTGAGAAACTACCTCAAGGCACCAAGATGTGAATTGCCACTTACATCCAACTCAAATTCTAGGTAGGGTACTGATACCAAGGGCATGATTTGTAATTTCTGTGCATTTCCATGCTTTTCTTTCCAGATTTACTACTTGGTTTTACATGTATGACTGTTAATTCAGGTTGAAGCTATTGTACCTTCTTGTACTAGTCTACTAGACAATACACTATCTATAGTCTCTTAAAATTCTTGCATACCATGATACTTATTCTTAGTTGATGCGATGGATGACTTTGAAGCAATGGTATTCTATGTTAATGCATTCCATATTGGCTACTAATGAAAATTCAGGTCAAAATAAAAACTTTCAATTAAATCTATACTTTTATGAGTTAATTTTTTTTTTTGAGTGATGATGGAAACTAATAGTCACTATTCGATGGTATGCACTGAGTAAATTCTATCTTGTGACTGGTAAAGGATCTTATAATGGAGTGGTAAAGGATCTTATAATGGAGTGAATTGACCTAGGTTCTTCATGGTTACTCGGGTACTGAGAGAGTGAAGTAAATCAGCTTAGATGGTTCATGGTTGATTAATTCATGAGTTAATTTTTGTAGTGTAATTAGTATTTGGGTTGTTCATAGTTGATTAATTCATGAGTTAATTTTTGTAGTGTAATTAGTGTTTGGGTTCGAACCGATGGTTTGGATGAATTAGTTATTTTAAGAAAGGAAAAAATTAATATGTCGTTTTTATTCCACGTTCAGCTCACACTCTAGCATGAACACTGACTCTTTGTTTGTTGTACTTAGGGTTCTTTCCCCCGTTTGTTACATCTTTTAAATTAATGAGTTGTTTATTTTTAAAAAAGAAAAAGAAGAAAGGAAAATAAAATTAAAAACTTATGGGCAAATATGTAATAAAATGAAACTTCATATTGAGTAAGCTTACCTTATCTTCAGAAATGTCTAAAACCCTAAATTCAAGCTTTAATCTTATATGGAGTAAGCTTGCCTTATCTTCAGAAATGTCAAAAACCCTAAATTCAAAGCTTTAATCTTCACTCTTCTAGCAAAATTCGGGGCCCCGGCAACCATGCTACTCCAAGCCCCCGCCACCGCTACCTCGAAAGCTCCGCTCTTCCGCCACCGCCAACACGGCGGCCTGTCGTCCTCCTTCTTCCATTCTCTCTCATTTCCGTCTAGGTTTTCAAGCTCAATACTACCTAAGCCCCTGACCACCGCCTCTGTTGCTATCACCTGCGCTTTGAGATCGAAACCCCGCGGCCGTGGCACAGTGGACTACGAGAGGAGGCAGAGGGGGCGGTGGCTTGACATTTACAGGAGATTTTCCTCGGTGCCCGACCCGGAAACGGGCGCTGCTAGTGTGTTGAACCAGTACGAGAATGAGGGCAAGAAGATTTCAAAATTTGGTCTCTCTCGTGTCATTAAGGAATTGCGCAAGTTCAGGAGTTACAAGCTCGCTCTTGGGGTAAACAAAAAACACTACTGATTGATTCCATCAAAATTTTGATTTCTGCTTGTTTGTTTGTTTGTTTGTTTTGATTTTTGATCTTTTTGATGTTCTGACTATAGCTTATAATCTTCTCTGTGATTCTTTGAGTGAAGAGGAAACCTGCAGCCACCCTCCAAGGATAAATCCCGCATTGTGACCCTTACAAAGGATCACAAGTAGCAAAACTAGCCTAGGTAGGGCTCTGGGGAATTCCTATCTTGTGACCATAGCGGGCAAATGACCACAAGTAGCAAAACTAGCCTAGGTAGGGCACTCGGTAATTTCTATCTTGTGACCATAGCAGGCAAAGGACACAAGTAGCGAAACTAGCCTAGGTAGGGCACCGGGTAATTCCTATCTTGTGACCATAGCGGGCAAAGGACCACAAGTAGCGAAACTAGTCTAGGTTGCTCATAGCTAACCTACCATAGCGGGCAAAGGATCACAAGTAGCGAAACTAGTCTAGGTTGCTCATAGCTAACTGACTCAAATCAAGAAGGCCAACAGGCCATTCCCCGCTTAAACTTGTAACATTTTGGTGACCAAGTCAACAATATGATCAACTTGGTTGGGTTGCCCCATTCTCTGTGATTCTTGATTGATTGTTTGGTTGACTAACTGTAATCTAAAAGCCTGAAATCTCAAAGCTACATTCTTGACCTGACTAATTGTTTGGCTGATGGTGGATCATGAAACATGTCCCTGTAATCTTCTCTCCAGTAGTTTTCGCGTAGTAATTGGAAATCAGTTCCTTATTGCATATTGTTCAGGTCTACGAGTGGATGGAGAATAGACCGGAGAGGTTTTGGATGACCACGAGTGACATTGCTATTAAACTAGATCTGATTTCCAAGGTGCATGGGATTTCTAGTGCTGAAACCTACTTCCAGAAGTTGAGCGATTCCTTGAAGGACAGACGGGTATATGGTTCGCTTTTGAATGCATATGTCCATGGTAGTATGAAGGAAAAAGCCGAAGCTTTGTTTGGTAAGATGAGAGAACAAGGTTTTATGACTCAGGCACTTTCATGGAATGTTATGATGAGCCTTTACATGAATTTCAAAGATTATGGCAAGGTGGATGCAATAGTCTCGGAAATGATGGCGAAAAATGTTCCGCTAGACATGTATTCCTATAATATCTGGATATTATCGCTTGGATCCCAAGGTGCCCTGGAAAAGATGGAGCAAGCATTCGAGCAAATGAAGCTTGACACAACCATCACTCTCGGCTGGACTACTTTCAGTACGATGGCTACAATATACATTAAGGAAGGGCAGTTACAGAAAGCTGACGAGTGCTTGAAACAGATAGAGAGGAGATTCCAAGATCAGGGTCGTCTTCCTTACCATTATATCATCGGTCTTTATGGTAACGTTGGTAGAAAGGAAGAGGTACACCGTATTTGGGATGTTTACAAATCAAAATTTCTTAATATTCCGAATGTTGGTTACCGTGGTGTAATTTCTTCCCTGGTGAGGTCGGGCGATATTGAAGGCGCCGAAAGTATTTTTGACGAATGGCTATCGAAAACCTCAATGTATGACCCTCGGATTGGAAATATTCTTTTGGAATGGTACGTGAGGAGCGGGCTCACAGAGAAAGCTGGGGCATTTTTTAACAAAATTGTCGAAGCTGGAGTGCAGCCAAACTCGAGGACATTGGAGATTCTTGCTGAAAACCATGTCCGAGTAAGAAGAATCTCCGAGGCACTGTCTTCCTTGAAAGATGCTTTTTCAGCTGCAGCATCAAAAAACTGGAGACCGAGGCCTGCAACCATATCTTCAATTCTCCAGCATTGCGAGCAAGCAAACGACGGGGCAAGTAAGGAGCTGTTATTTGCGGTGCTGAAGCAAGTGGGCTGTCTTGACGACGAAAAGTACATGTCTATGTGTAACGGGAAGCATACCGGAAATGAATTGGAAACAGACGATAATACTGACGAAGAGAGCGAAAGGGGAGCTGAACTGATTTTCAGCCAAGTACATTGATGTCCAGAACAACTTCCACTCTTCTTTTCAGGGGGATGCTGCCATTATCTGTAGCTTAACATGCTTGCCAAGAGTCTGAAAAGTCAGATTTCCAGGTTTCAGAAAAAAATTTGACTTGTCTTTTGCAGTATTGGCCTGGAGAAGAAGCAATATTTTCACTTGCATTGTAACATATTCCATATCTGCTCTTCTTGCCTGCAACTCTCACCATGGAATAGAAGCATGTCTTGTACTGAGCATTGGACCATTGAATTTATTGTAGGTATGATTCCCCACCAATGTATGGAAATTCAAATACAAGGAAATTTTGATTTTCTGTCTACTTGACACAACAGCCCTCCTCTGTCTCCTCTCCTTTGTGCTTTTTAACTTTGTATTTATAATTTTTAATTGATTTTATAAAATTTATCATGCGTTTGGTACCTTGCGTTATTAGAGGTTGGTTGGATAAGCCCTTGAACTTTTACTAATTTGAAAATGGGAAAAGGTTAAATATATCTTTAAATTTTATATGAGAAATCAATTAGGTCTTCAAATTTTTAGAAGTTGCAATTAAACATATAAACATGCCACTAGGGTTTTGACGGTTGTTTGGCGTGGTTCTGGATAAAAACCGACGACAGGTGACCAGTAGGTCGCTTTCTTCAGCGACATTGCCAATTTTTCATTTGGAACTTCACTGGACAATTGTCAGAACACTAGTGAAATAGGTCACTAATCGATTTTTAAGCCTTGATGTCTCCATCATTTTTAAACCTTGATGTCTCCATCTCCGTTGATGGTGAAGGCGATTTGGTCACCTTCTCTAATTGGTCGCCATCTCCGGAGACTTGTTGGTCGATTTTCACTTGGAACTCTAGTGACTTGTAAAAGTAATTCTTTGCTCCACTATCAACACTAAACATATTTTAGGTGATGGAGTTATAAGTTAAATTGAGAACTCGTTCAAATATAAGGAGCACAATTAATAACACAAGAAATGAAAAACATAAGAGTCTAATTAATTGTGGTCTAGTGGCACTCGATTTACACTCCCACATGGAAGGAAGTGTTTTAGATACCGTCAGTAGTACTCAAAAAAATAAAAAAGAAATCTGATCTTACAAAAAACCTTATTTTTAAAAGTTTTTTTTTAAAAAAGAAAAAGGTTTATGGGCATTTTCGCAATAAAAAGAAATTTCTTAAGTGAGTGTGCTTGTCTTATCTTCACTTCTTCAGAAACCTCTAAAACCCTAAATTCCACACTAATTACAAATTTACACCAAAAAATCTGGACCCCGAGGCAAAATGCTGCTCCGGCTCGCCGCCACCGCCACCTCCAAACCCCCACTATTCCGCCACCGCCAACACGGCCGTCTCTCTTCATCCTTCTTCCACTCTCTTTCATTCCCATTTGGATTTTCGAGCTCGACGCGACTCGAGCCTGTGACCCCCTCCAGTGGCCCCACTTCTGTTGCTATCATCTGCGCTTTTAGATCAAAATCCCGCCGCCATGTCACAGCGAACTACGAGAAGAGGCCGAAGGCCTCGTGGCTTGCCGTTTACAGGCGATTATCTTCGATGCCGGACCCGGAAAATGGCGCGGCTAGCGTGTTGAACCAGTATGAGTATGAGGGCAAGAAGCTCCCCAAATTTGTTCTTATTCGTGTCATTAAGGAATTGCGCAAGTTCAATCGTTACAAGCTGGCTCTTGAGGTAAAAGAGAAGTAGAGATTCCATCAACGTTTTGATTTTTGATCTTTTTGATGTTCTGACTATGGCTTATATTGTTCTATATGGTTGTTGATTGCTTGTTCTATATGGTTTTTGATCTTTTCTATCAAGTCTTGTTTGGTTGGATTTAGACTTAAATTGGTTTAGGCTAACTGTAATCTTAAAGCATGAAATCTCAAAGCTAGATTCTTTACCTGATTATATCACCTTTCTCTACATATAGCATTGAATGGTGCAGCCTGCATGGGCAACTCAGTTGGTTTTGGGCAGTAGATTGTGGGCAAAGACACGGGATCCGTTTAAAAGGAGTAGGAGTTACACCCAATGCAGTCGGTCGGCTCCTTGTGGGCACCAGGCGCTCCCACATAATGGGTTGCTTGGTTTTGGGTGGTAGATTGTGGGAAAAGGCACATGATCGAGTTTGAAAGCCGTGAGAGTTACATCTAATGTGGTGAGCTCCTTGTGGGCACTAGGCATTAGTCCTCCAACCTAATGGTTGCTTAGTCATTGTGATTTACCCTTCCACTATCTTGTTGGGTTGAGGGTTACTGTAATTTATCCCTCTATTGTCCTGTTGGGTCGGAGTGTGGATGTCTTAGCCTCTTAGGGCAAGAGAATTTTGCCTTTTGTGGGCAAGCATTGAATGGTGGACCATGAAACTTGTCCCTGTAATGAGCAATTAGTATGCTTTCATGGAATAATTGGCAATCAGTTCCATTTTTGTATATTGTTCAGGTGTATGAGTGGCTGGAAAATCGAAGGTTTTTGATTACCACAAGTGAGATTGCTATTAAATTAGATCTAATTTCCAAGGTTGATGGGATTTCTAGTGCTGAAAACTACTACCTGAAGTTGAGCAATTCGTTGAAAGACTGGCGAGTGTATGGTGCACTTTTGAATGCCTACGCCAATGTTAGCGAAAAGGAAAAGGCTGAAGCTTTGTTTGATAAAATGAGAGAACAAGGTTTGATAAAATATGCGCTTCCATGCAATGTTATGATGACCCTTTACATGAAACTCAAAGAGTACGACAAGGTGGAGGAAATAGCATCGGAAATGATGGAGAAAAATGTCCCGCTAGACATATATTCCTATAATATCTGGATATCGGCGCTTGGATATCAAGGTTCGGTGGAAAAGATGGAGCAAGCATTTGAGCAGATGAAGCTTGACACGAGCATCACTCTTGGCTGGGCTATTTTTAGTACAATGGCTACAATATACATTAAGGCGGGGCAGCTTGAAAAAGCTGAATCTTGCTTGAAAGAGATAGAGAGGAGAATCCAAGGTCAGAGGCGTCTTCCTTACCATTTTCTCATTAGTCTTTATGGTACTGTTGGTAAAAAGGAAGAAGTATACCGGATTTGGGATGTTTACAAATCAAGTTTTCTTAATGTTCCTAGTATGACTTACCGTGGTGTCATTTCTTCCCTGGTGAGATTGGGGGACATTGAGGGTGCAGAAAATATTTACGATGAATGGCTGTCAATAAACTCAGCATTCGACCCCCGGGTAGGGAATATTCTGTTGGGATGGTACGTGAGCAATGGGCTCACAGAGAAAGCTGAGGTATTCTTTAACCAAATGATTGCAACCGGAGGGCAGCCAAACTCGTGGACATGGGGGATTCTCGCTGATCACCATATCAGAGCAAGAAGAATCCCCGAGGCTTTGTCTTGCTTAAAGGATGCTGTTTTGGATGGAAAATCAAAATACTGGAGACCCAGGCCTGAAACCGTATCTTCTATTCTCCAGCATTGCGAGCAAGAAAATGACGGGGCTAGTAAGGAGCTATTATTCGAGGTGCTGAAGGAAGCGGGCTGTCTCACCGATGCAAAGTACATGTCTATATGTACTGGAAATGAATTGGAAGAGGATGATGATAATGATGACGAAGAAACTAACGAGGGCGCTGAATTGATTTTCAACCAACTACAGGGATGTGCAAAATAGCTTCCACTTACCTTTAATTTTCTGGATAGTGCAGAGCTATATATTACCTGCAGCTTAACATGCTTGCCAAGAGTGAAAAATCAGATTTAAGAAAAAATTGACTTGCCTTTCTCAGTATTGACCTGCAGAAACAATGTTTTTGCTTGCCTTGTAACATATCCCACCCATATTGCTCTTCTTGCCTACAATGCTCACCAAGGAATGAAAGCATATCTCATTGTCTTTTACTGGGCATTGGACCATTGAATGCTGTAGTGAGTTTACATTGCTTATAGATATGATTCCACCATTGTAATGGAAATTCAAATACAAGGAAATTTTGGCCTGTTTACTAACTGGAAAATTTTTACAGTTTTCTGAAAAACTAGAGAATTAGAGAATAGAAAGCTGGAAGTATGTTTAGTAGCACCGTTTTAAAAACTTTTTTATTTTGAAAATTGAAAAGCTTTTAAAAACTATTTTCTAAATGGAAAACGGAATTATCTGTCATCTATTTGGTTATGTCACTATAATCACATTCTCACCATTATTTACTTACATATTTATTCATTACTATGATTATATTAATTATCATCTTTTTTTACTTATTTTCTGAATTTTTTTTTTTGGCACCAAGATCCTGAATTTTTTTTTTTTTGGCACCAAGATCCTCTGGCTCTCCTTGATGCCTTTGAGTTTGTATTTATATTTTTTATATTCATAATTTAAGAATTTTCTACGGTGCTTATTTTAGTATCTTTATACCAGATATAACCACACACCGTAGAAATTTCTTAAAAGTTGATTATGTTGTTAGTAGCTTATGTCATTATAGTTTGGTCACCTTTAAGAAAACATTCTTGGCTCCACCATTATCAACATGAGACAGATTTTCGAAATTAGCAAGCCATGTAACCTTTATTTTGAAAAAAGAGAAGAAAAGAAAGGGCATCTTTAATTTGCAGGAAGATGTCTGGAAGATTATATATATATATATATAGAGGTTCAAATGCGGACAATGCTTCTCGTACGGATTCACCATTAGGTATATAAAAATGCACTATATAGTGTTTGGAAATGCACCACAATGAAGTGCACCAATGCACCACAAACATAAAATGCACCACATCCCACCACACATAATAATGCATTTACGAACACTTTGTGGTGCATTTATGCGTATTTAATGGTGAGTGACTTTAAGGTAGAGTATTGGTTGATCTCATTGAGAGGTGACACTGTTGAGTTAACAATATATATAAAACAATACATTTATAGTTTATTATCTGATTAAACTTTTAGTTAAAGTGTTTTATACGCACGTTGCACAAGATTATAATCATACAACAAAATTCTTGGTAGATTTATGCTTAGAAAGAAATGGCAGTGATGGTGGTTCTGCTAATGAAAGATTTTAATTTGATGACTCACTATTTTCTGTGGATAAAATTAACATGCCAGAAATTGTCAGAACTTGTGATTGTACTGTTTCAAAACATTATAGTATCTATTATACTTGACTCCTAGTCCACCATTTTTTGCATGTGGGTGATGAGATCTTATTATATACTAGCTAGGCAAGTGCATCAGAAGAAATATACCATACTATATATGTTCTTAGTTTCTTACTGCAGCCTGGTCTAAGACAGCAGATTCAGGGAGAAGAAATTCTCTCCCAGCCTCAATTGTACAACATGCTTACCAATTGTTAAGAATAATAAGTACTTACCATTACACCAAAAGTTATAACTCGTAACAAAGTCGTATCGTTATTTTCTTATACTTGCATAGTAGTCAATGCCATGATTTGATGAAAGGATATTGGACTTGACCCTCCTAGCATCTACACAATCATCTGATTCCTTATACTTGTATAGCAGTCAACTATACGTTTTTTTTTTTTGGAAAAAAGTCTACTAATGATTTTAATTAGGTCTGAATGGATTATGATTCTTATTAGAAAGAGACATTTGTTTTGCATTGGAAAAAAAAAAAAAGCTAAGGTATGGACTAGTATATATACGCTTGCAATGATTTTTATTATGTGTGATTATGGATGTAATCTTAGCCCGAAACTAAAAAGTTAATCGGTTAGGGTAAAAAAGAATCCCGATAATTCAAAATTAATAAATTTTTTGGCTTGAGTAGGCTAGCCCAAAGCTTAGTAGGTTGCAATGTTGAAAAAAAGAAATATTGGGGAACTTGTATATAGGCTTTTCTTTACTCTTATTTATTTATATATTTATTAAATTATTACATTTTAAATAAAAATTTAATAAATATATTAGTACATTTGTTACAAAATAAATTATTGTTTATGAAAATAAATAATAAAAACTTTTTTAAAAAAACTTATTATAAATGTATATTTGTTAAATTCTTAATAAAATCAAATTTATTAATATAAAATTTATATATTTCATACAAATTTTTTATAATTGTCACATATATTTTTGATTTAGAACTTAAAAGTAGAAATTTAGATTTACTAAAGGATATTTAAGTTTATATTCATTAATGTAATGTGCTAGTTTGTTAAAATTAAAAATTTAATTAGAACACTAAATTTAAATATAAAAAGTTTTAATAGAACTAACCAATAAGCTCGATAATATGAGATTTTAAGATTATGGTCAAAATATTTAACTCCATCAAAAGCAGTTTGATTAATTGGAAACCATAAACTAATGGCCAAATACTACCTACCAAATTGATCATGAACACTTCTGTGCACAATTAACCCAACCTAAATCCGAACCCCTGATGTTCATGGCAGGAATTAAACATGTACCCACGTAACCCACTCTATTGTTGAAAGTAAGTCTTAAGTGAGATTTTCATCTATTATATATACCAATGCCTCCAATGCAACCACAACTCATTATTACATGAGAAGCTGGGTAACTACATGCAAAATGGCATGTTTATAATCATTACCTAGGATGAACTTCACAAAGTAAATAGGATTTGATGAAAGCTTAATTAGTTGGGAACCCATATATATATATATATGTGTGTGTGTGTGTGTCTGTGTTTAACTAACATGGTGGTGACTGGTGGGCAAGTGAAGGAGATAGCTAGCTACTAGATCAGATATGGCGCATTATATTATATTTACATTTGCAAGAAACAATCAGTATGCCCTAATTGGTCAACAAAAAGAATCACTACACTCATTACACTTCATCATCTTATTAACTAAGTTCTTTGGTTTAGGTTTCAATTCAAGTGCACTGATAAGCTAGCTACCTTCATCCACTAATAACTTACTTAAGAATTAGACTTCTTTAATTTTATACTACTAATTTTGACTTCCAATGTGTTTCCTGGATATCTAAGCAACTTAACCATGACTACATAATCTGTCTTTTCTTAGCTTACTCAATATATATATATATATAATGTTCCAGTGAGACATCATCCTCCTATAAAACTGTGAGGCACAACATGAATGCACACAGTCTATTACATAAATGGAAACACACTAGATTGTGTACACTCATGTTTGGCAAATTACACACAGTCTATATGCATTCATGTAGTAGACTGTGTGTATTCTTGTGTCTCACAGTCTCATGGGAAGATGTTGTCTTATTTGATTATATATATATATTAGTCATATTAAGCTCTGACTAATATTTGTATATATCAACCTATTATGAGTATGCAAAAATTCATAGTATAGTCATGTTTAATTTTGGTGACATGATATTGGATTTGACCTTTCATGTCTCTGACTAATATATAGTATTTCAGATGAAGTCGAGCTACTATTATATCCTATTTGATGAGTAGTGCTTACGGATCCATTCATAATACCCCCAATAATTTTTATTTTTTATTTTTCATACAAGAGGAAGAATACCACCCCCACCCCCCCTTCCCCCCTCCCCCAATCCCGAAGAAGAAGAAGAAAAATCTAGGTCACTTCATATGAATAAGATTCAGAGAGAGAGAAACCACTTTAACCTATCTATCTAGAGACTTTGTAAGTACAAAAAAATCGAGAGACAAGACGAATATTATTACCAAACATCAGCACATGCACTAATTAATCTATATGTGAACATATAGCCAAAATGCAAGTCAAATCCCTCTTTTAGAAAAAATTCAAATAGTCTAGATTCATGTTACTATCCCGATGCATACATTCATAAAACTACTCCTCCAGAGTCAAGACTTATAAAAGAGAAAATACAACTATACCAAATAGAAAACACATTTTTTTTTGGGAGACTAATAATGTAATAATACATAAATGACAGAGCTGAGCTAGCTAATTTAATTTGTTGATGAAACCCTTAGGAGGATAATATATAGATACAAACATAGGATCCGAGGACATATATTATTTGTGTTCGATCATTACAGATATATATATATAATGTTATTATTATTATATATATATATATATATAAATATGGAAATAGTAAGATATAGATATATGTAGTCTAGAAAGAAGTGAAACAATCATGTTCAGAAGAGTTGGAGTCATCGCAGGGGGAATGATTGTGTCTACCTTCATAAGTTGTTATTACCATCCTGCAATCTTCAGAAAGCCGTTCCACTCTCTTCTTCACCCGACAATTACTGTGTGTACATCGGTAGTAACTTCTGCATACATTTCAACTCTTTCTCCATTAATTATCTATATATACATAGCTATGGGCATGTATGTGTTTGTTCAATATAAATATATGCATCAAATACTAAATATATTTACAGTATGTACTCCATTATTCAGTCTTAAGATATAATATATCTTTTAATTTGTGTTAAAACTAGTATTTACAACATTGTAATACTAATGTGTGTGTATATATGGTTAGATACTTCGGGTGCTCTCGGCAAATTATAGCATGGACTAGGGTCTACCTTATATTGTAGATCCTGGTTCAAATGATACATTCTGTACTTGTAGTTGACAATTCTGTACTTGTAACTATCATATTATGTGCCAACAATTATAAGTTATTTGTTTGCATGTAAGGTACAAAATGAGTTAACTAGGCACATAATTTTTGTATCAGGGTTCACAATGTAATATGAACCTGATCCACCATGTAATATGAACCTGATCCATGGTATAACAATTGGGTGCTCTCAAGGTAGATCAAATTATAGAGGCCTTATTATTTGGGTCTTCTCTAATGCACCAAAAAAAGATTTTTTTTTTTTTAAACCAGGCTAGTGAAAACTTAGCCCCTAGCTAGTAGTTAGGCATTGATAAATAGTTTGATTCTTGTTAACATAATCTCGGTCAATTATGCAGTATAGGTTTTTCTAGCACACGTTATTTTAATTTCTTGTGTGGTTTTCAGGGCATATACTATGTATTTTCTCGTCCCCCCCCCCCCCCCCCCCCCCC
>NC_044919.1:1942636-1951474 GCF_003576645.1 Ipomoea triloba | reverse complement strand
CCCCCCCCCCCCCCCCCCCCCCAAAAAAAAAAAGAGATAAATATTATAGTTATGCAAGTAGGGTGAAATTAAAATAGTAGCTACAATTAAATGTAAAAATGCATTATACTGGGGACTAAAACTAGAATTAGCTCTAACATTTTATATAACTCTATGTAACAAAATATTCATCAAAGTCATATCTTAAATGGTACTAAAATGAGAGAATTAGACATACACATATACACAAAACCTAATATATTGACTTGAAAATTAGATGGATCTATATTATGTATATATTTTCTTTAGCATTTAAGCATAAAAACATTTCAATATATACCAAAAATGGAAAAATATACTTTTGATATTAAATTTTATGTCAAATGATTTGATACGGTAAGTGTTACAATTTTTATATTTATTTATTTCGTACTATATATTCATGAATATAAACATTTTACTTTGAGCCTGCATCAATTTTTGTATCAAAATGTTGTTTAACTTCGTTGTTCAATAGTCTTGATCGTAATTTAATTTAGATTATTATTTTAATTTTAAAAAAAATTAAAATTATGATGTTTGAGTCAAGTACACTCCACATTCATGTGCAATTTAAAAAAAAAAAAATTAATTTCAAACTTTTTAAAAGAACTTCAGTAAAAGTTTAGTCAAAGTGACAGCCATCACAGGGCAAAAGAAGACAAGTAAAATTTAGAGTGTCAGAAATGAACACTGATGAAGATTCACAGATGTAATCTAGGGCAAGGACAAATGAATCTTACCCTATATGTTATCATTATCCTTAATATTCTGGCCAGGAATTCGACAAAATCCCTAATTATCAGTAATCTTTGGTTTATTAAGGAAATGAAAAAAGAAATGTACTAAAAAACCAACCAGGAATACACTGTACTACTAACATTCCCATCCACTTCAGAAATCTGTCAGTAATGATAGCCAATCTGCATTATTCTGTGTACTTCTAACAACTCATTTTTATATTCTTCATTATGAGTTGTACTTTTTGTGACAATAATTCAATTTTTATTATAAAAATTTAACCTATAATTAAAAGATAAATCCAAGCATTCTATTAGTCAACAATCTTCTAGATAAATGGCATATATCATCCTATTCAATTTTTTATTTTTTATTTATTTTAAATAAAACTCTCAGCTAGAATAGCTATTGATGACCTTCTTCGTTTGAGTTGGTCAGTTATAATTAACCTAACTGATTTATATCCTAGTAATCAGCTAAGATCACAGGGCATGCATCAGATAATGACTACGGCTTTTCCTCGTTACTAAAAAATTTTATTTTAATTTTTGTCTATGACACCCGATATCCCTTAACCTAACACGCATACAAGGGTTGATATCGACCCTTCGTTTACTAAGAGTATAACAGTCCGTTTATCAACTGTCTAAAAGTGCATGCTTAATTGATTGAACTAACATTTGGAAGATTCAAGAACATGCATATATGATGAACAAAAAATGTTGTGTTATATATACCTGGGATGAAGGCTGTTCTTGACAACTTTCTGCCCATATTTCCTCCATTTATACCCATCATCAAGAACATCAACATCACTCCTTGTTTGGAAGCAAAATCTGGGCTCTCTCAGCTTTCTCCTCACCTTCACTTTCCCCTTATCAACCAGCGACGATGACGAGGAGCTCCTCCACCTGCAAAACCACAACCTTATTCTCATCAAAAACAATTAAGGAAAACTAATGTGTGTATATATATATATATAAATGTGTTTTTCCAAGTGGGCTGCTACGTGCAGTTCTAATAACAGGTACAGTTTTGAGCATTATTATGTATGTTATAGTGGATCTACCACTTCGATCTTGTCCTTCTCAACCTGCACTATAATAAACTCTACATACACAAATATAGTGAGAGAGAGAGGGGAGAGAGATAGGCTATGTTAGAATTAGAAACCGAGCAAGTTTTGTGTAGATATATATCATCTTCTTGGATGTACGATTCTGATGAGATTCAAGAAAATATGGATCGAAGCTTCTGTAGAGCACCAAAAGGAGATAGCTAGTGCCCAAAAGAGGGTATCAACTATCAAAAAGTTTGAGAGAGAGGAGAGAGATAGAGAGAAGAGAGAAGCAGGCAATACACCTACAAATTAAAAGACATCACCTTCAATCCGTGGAAATCTGTCCAAAAGATATATACATATAATAATATACAGAGAAGGGTGGGGGTGGGGGTAGGGGTAGGGGATTTGTTTCATTTATTTATTCTTATTGGGTTCTGCATTTTTTCAAGAACATGAACATATGAAGAAGATATATATATAGAGAGAGATGGAGATAGAGATGTATATAAAAATATATATATATACCATGAATTGTTACCCTCAGCTGCATTTCCACTGCAATTTTCATCGTTTGCCCCCTTTGGATCCATTGTTCCAACCTATTAAAGAATTAAGGAACAGTTCGATGAAGAAACTGTTAGGAAAGTGAACCTAATTCACGCCTTAAAAGCGATATTTAGTTTTATGGTCGCAAAATATTGAACAGAAACATGGGAAATCGACCCATAAAGTTAAGGTTTTGAGGACAAAAACAATGAAATTCATCTACCTGGTCGTTATTATTCCATGAAGGTCGGTTAGAAAGCTGCGGCTCGGAGTGGCTAAACCCTAGAGAAGCCGTGGCGGCGTGGCTGGAGGATTTGGCGGCGGCCGCGGTGGTAGAGGCGGCGTTGCTGCAGCTGCTGCCGGCGCCACCGTCGAGCGGCTGAGAGGAGGAGGAGAGAGGGGTTAAGAAGCTCATAACCGCCTGGTTATGATCCTCGAAGTGTACAAACCCCATTTCGTGATGCATAGCCGCATGATGATGATGATGATTATGGTGGGGAGTAGTGGAGAAAGAGACTTGCAATCCATAATTGGGTAGCCCTGATCTTCCTTCATCACCTTCCATTCCTCTCTCTCTCTCTCTTTCTTCTTCTTCGGAGATATACGATGATGATGTTGGGATTAATATTATCCTACAACTAACACAGACAGACAGATACAGCAGATAGATCCTGTTCAACCAAGCTAAGGTGGTTTAATTTCTCTGATCTAAACTCTCTCTCTCTCTCTCTCTCTTTCTCTCACTGCATATATATACAGAAAACCTGTCTCAGGTTTTGCTAACTGGGAGATCAGATGCAGTGTTTGGGGTGCATGTAGATTGTATATGAGCTTCTTCGAGGCAATCTAGGTAATAAAAAAACTAGGGTATTATGTTGTTGTTGTTGGGGAGTACTAGAATTTCATTTGCTGCTAGCTGCTACCTTGTACATACATGGGGGTACTCTCTCTCTCTTTCTATCTCTATCTTTTGAGGAATTAAAAGTACTGTTTGGGGTTTGGTCAATTGGTAAACGCTGCAGATTTTTTTTATTTTTTTGATTGAATTCTTACTGCCTTCAGATTTTGGTGTTGGTATATTTTGGAAAAGTTTCAAAAAGTGCGGAAATTTGTACATGACCTTTGACTCCTCCAATACTTAGCCAGCTTGCTACTGTATATATGTTTATATTATCATATCGAAGGGTATTTTACTAGGGTAGCCCAAACCAAATTGATTGGGTATTGGTCTCTTGGTAACGGTAAGGTCTTAAGTTTTTATTTTTTGGAGCAAATACTTATCACTAAGCCAAGAGTTATAACTAGTAATGATGACCGCCCAACCGTTCGAATTCGTGACCTTAGCTTCGATACCAATGGTAGGATCGGATCGAGCATTTATCGCTAGGCCAAAAGTTATAGCTAGTAGCGAAAATGTTATCTTATTTCTTTATACTCATAGTACTCAACATCACGATTTGATGGTAGGATGCTGAATTTGGATCTCAAAGCTGCAACCCAACATATTAGTTTCTTCTGTTTGAGCCGATCAGCTATGAACAAGAGTCAGGACGTGAGCTTCATCCAGAAAGCACCTTCAGATAACAACGGCTTCCTTTTTGTAATATAAATGATATTTTATCTTTATTTATTGTTTTTAATTTAAACAAGCTTACATGTGAACATATACTACATTGTAACAGAGTCAGTAGTACTAAAAAAAAAAAAAGCTTACATAACTTGGAATAGGGGTAAATAAGTAAATAACATTCAATAATATTTAAAATTTTATTTCAAGAAAACAATTACTAGCTAGGATTATTTTAGTATATGCAATTTGAGAATTGATGATGAATATATGTTCAACCAAACAGGTCAATTAACTAACCGGTAACCGACCAGCCCAGCTATTCTCGCAGGTAAAAATAGGTGATCATTGAGACTTCTCGATCACCTGATTAGATGGACCAAGATATTCACCTTCGAGACCGGAAAGATGAATTGTCTCTCCACCCGTCCCATTGCATGTGAGACCTTAGACGCATTACCCAATCATGTTCCGTCTACCTTTCTCCTTTGGACTGAACACTTGGCAGCACCTCTCTAACCGTCATCCTGCATCCACCACGTGGAGGACATGCTCTATCTGTGGCATGTGTCCCCAGATTCGCCTATATAAGGCACAATTATTACGGAAGATGAGACTTTTACAAAATCATACTATACCCAACTATCCATACATACTCAATCACATATCTACACTTTCCGGTCAGAAAAATCATACTTCGACCCGTACACGTGGAAATTAAATACATCAAAAATTATTATAAATGACGGTTTTAATTAGATTAACACAAAAAAATAATAATAATTAGTGAATGGTGTATGTAATGAAACAAGAGCAGAAGACCATAGAGTAAAACATGTAGGTAATGATGAGTTAATTGGTTCATTAGAATCATTACAAGTGATCGAATAGTGTCCAGCCATTTATACAAAGCACATCAAACATTCAAAGACAATAATATATGATTCATAGTTAATCATTTTGATAGTTCAATGTTTGTGTTACACATGAAGGCCAGATTAGCAAACAACCCATTGGTGGAGTAATGTAATTAAGTCTTTGTTTCTGATGATAAAAGTCAGCTAAGCGTGTAATTAACTTCCTAGGCCGGCCAGTTAAGGATTTATTTCGTTTTCCATGAATTTCCTAAATTATTCATGTTATTCAATTCCTAGTACAGCTGGACACAAAAAGTAATCATGAGTGAAGACTATGTTCTAACGTTCAAACCACGTATTTACATTTTCTTTCTTTCTTTCTATCTTGGTTCTGCCTTTCATGAATTAATTTCCATAAATCATGGTCAAATTGTACTTGGAATATACTAAGCCTCAATTAAGTTCGACAATTTTAATTACTAAGTCTTTTTTTTTTCCTTTTTAATTAATAATGTCAGTGCTGTCACATAATTAACTTTGTTCAATAACTATTTTCTCAGTACATGTCAGGTTCAATTGCGTAGCATGTTTATAATGGGACTCGAATCTATCATGTGCTTACAATGGGATACGAATACCTGATGCGCTTACCATTATGTCAAAAGTTATAACTAGTAATAAATATCTAACTTTAATTCATTATACTTGCGAAGTACTCACAGTAACGCTTCAAATTCCGACCCCCAATATCTTTGGATACCCTCACCAAACTAAATATAATCCTCCACGGCTAAGCCATTGAAAATAAGATTAACCGTGTGTGCCTTGATAGCTCTTTTAAGAAACTAACAATCCGTATCAAGGTTAACCCTCATGCGTCTCAAAGACTCTAATTATGAAATTAAAGTGCTTCATTACAAGTTAAAGTTTCTGCTAATCCCGGATCTTGTTCATAAAATAATAAGTATTTCTTAGCCGCAACAAAATCACCATTGCCCATATCTTCTGATGACATCAAACCCCACCGTATTTTGCTCAGGGAAGATGGCTGCATCAAATAAGTACAAGAAGTTAAAATAATAAGATGGTGGAATAAAAATTAAAGTTAAAATAATTCATAATTACAAAAATGGATTATTGCTTGATCATGTAGTAAATAGCTGTCCCCTTGAAGCAAGGAAGCCCAAGGTTAGTTGGACACTTGGATGGTAGACCGATCCTCAAACAATCAACAACTGCCCGCACTTTCTTTTTGCTAACGAAAATATATATATATATATATGTCCATAATCATGTGCGAATCAACCTTAACCTGTAAACTACTGAAGGATTGCACTGCAACTATTACAAGATTGCATTGTAGCGGCTTCTAGACATGACCTGACTCATCTGATTTTTACAGATATAAGACTGAGATTGGTTCTTAGTTTTCTCCTATGTGTGTTCTCATGGGATCATACACACACTCGTGTGCAAACAATTGGAAGTTTGTAAGCCAGTCTAGATAAAGCACATTCTACAATAATAAGCTATAGATTTTGACATATATAGTGATAATCACTTGATCCTAAAATTAGCATTAGAGCCAAGGTCCTACTATACAAATAAAAGCTAGAAATAAAATTGGGCATTCAGTACTAACTATAACTTTTAGCGTACTATATATATATATATATATATATATATATATATATATATATATATATATATATATATATATATGTTGGAGGATGAAAGAACTCTAATGCCCTTCAGTATATGTGTATATGTATATGTACATATATACATATGTATACGTCTGAGGATGAAAGGACTCTAATGCCCTTCAGTATATGTCTACGTATATGTATGTATATCATATATATGATTGTATATGTGCATATAAGCTTATAGCACTTGGTATGACCATATACACTTTTTAGCTTCTTTCTCTCTTCTTAATTTTTCTTTATTAGATATATACAATTAAAAATGTTTTTTTTGGATACCAAGAAATACTGACTCAAGTACAATGGATTTTGAGTTGTTAAACATATAATCAAAGATTCGGAGTTCCCTCAAATACAAATGTATGCAATAATAGTCTTGAAAGAATTGTAATTGAATGAGGTCAATTGAAACTCGAATAGATTAGTCTAATCTTACGATATGATATGTGAATACTAATACAATATGGAAAGAAAAAAGAAAATGATTGAATCTAATATTGTGGGAACAAGTATCTCTACAATCCTTAATATATATTTTTACTTTATCGTACCAATGCAAATTGACTCGGTTCTTATCTGTAACTCAGAATTTTATATATATATAGATTGGGCATCTATATTGTGTTGGTATATTTAGAGAGATGAGATGTGAGGTAGATAAGAAAAGCAAGGCAAGGAGAAAGATGAGACATGCAAAAATTCTAGAGAGCAATAATGAGTGGGTGTAGGGCCATCACAATTTCCATCCATGTCAAGAGAATGTCTTGCATGTATTGTATGTATATGTATGAATGAATATATAATGGTTGTATGTATGTATGTATATATGTGTGTAAATATAGTTGAATGAAAGGGACATTGTTGGAGAGTGAAACATATATAGGTGATGATAAGCCTCTAGCTAGCTCATCAAATCCTGCCAAATCTATTTCCAATAGATGCTCCCTCCCTCCATTGTCTTCTCACTCCTCCCTTCCCTGCAAAAAGATGAAACAAACTATCACACTCACTTCATTCATAATAGCCCCCATTAATCATATATCTTTCTATGCCAAAAAATAAAAATAATCAATTTAATCAAACTATTGACTGGCGAATCATCTTGTGCTCAAATGACATGTAATAAGTCTCTCATATAGAAGGTCATGAGATTCAGCCACAGTGGAAGCTGTATTGACTGTACTTGATAATCATAACGCTTTAAATTTGCATGAAGGTGATTTATTAACTTTTTTGTTTGAGCATGATTTACTCAATGCACATCTACGAATATTGACGGTGGGTTTTCTCGTCATCTAAAAACTGTTATAATATCATACAAAAATATAATGTTATATTTTTAAAAGAAAAGTAATGTAGGTATGTTCAAGTATTTATGAAGCTTATAAAAAAATTATATTATAGATATACTTTCATTGCTTTTTATTTTAAGAATATGAGTTTTTAACTATCTGTGTGTATATATCACATCAGGCCTCAGGCCATGTCTCTTCTATTATTGACATATCAACTAATTAATAAATAATGGTTCTTGAATAAAGAAAAACAGACAAAAAAATATGATAACTTATCATGATTCATGAAATTAGTAAATTATTTTATACCTACCCAATTGTATAATTTGATTTTAACCTCTATATATATATATATATATATATATATTTTGATGGTTTTGCGACTACCGGATAGTAGTCGTTGATAGGCCACCACTACCGTTAATAAACATAATGAAATAAAAATGGCAATCCGTGTCTTAGGTGAGATCATGCAAACTATTGCATGAGTGCACACAATCTACTATATAAATGTACATAATTTACTCCTAAGCATGGTTCATTTTTATTGGTAAAAAGATTTAATTAAGAGTTTTTTAACGAGGAAAACAAGTACACTTTCTAACCTTATAATTGCGTATAGCACCCAACGTCTCAAGTGAGCCTAATCTAATATGAATTCAACTCATCTCACGAAACTCTCCATCACGATAAGATTGATTCGATCCAAATCACATTTATATAACTATATTTAACATGATACGTATGTCATAATTGATTCTCTAACTTTATAATTGTATTAATAACCTACTTATTAATTATTTTAACCTAATGAACAAATACAAAAGTTGACTCTCAAAGTAACCTAAGTAACATACTACTGAACTATACAATTCCTTTTTGACATACACATCATGCATACATATATCCCTTTCCATTTGGAGTCTCTCTCGGCCTTCCACTCACTCTCATCTGTCATTTAATCCACAGTTACGTTGATAAAGAGATAATTTGAATGGTCCCCTGCACCCCCCCCCCCCCCCCCCCCCCCCCCCCCCCCCCC